>NW_027257600.1:0-187194 GCF_043159975.1 Macaca nemestrina
TAGGGGTTGTCCCCTTGTATTCCCCAGGGAGTTCACTTAAAACTCCTGGGGAATGCGTTAGTTTACTTAAAACAGTGGTGTTTACTTAAAACAGTAAACTTAAGTGGTAGTTTACTTAAAATGCGTTAGTTTACTTAAAACTTGCAGAATCATGCCCATGTGAGTGTTTCTTTGTGTTTGTTTATATTTCTGGGTGTGTGTGTGTTTGAGCTGCGATGTGCTTCTAACTATGGCTTTTGGCAGATACGACCATCCTTTCAGGCATTGAAGGACAGGAAGTCAGACCTGTACTTTCTGACTTGAAAATCATCAATGAAGTACAGTTAATAACACGGTGTATTTGTTTCCTTAATATCAAAGAATAGATCCATGCAGTCTAATAAGTATTCTAGCAGTAACCTTTCCATGTTCAGCCTATTGATTCTGTGTTCGAGTGAAATGACTTACCAGTGGGGACCAAGACATGTCTTTGCAGGAAATGCTCTTGTGGAAGCTATATACCCAAATCATAAAGCATCAAGTGTTGGAAACATGCACTGAACCTAGACGAAATACTTAGTGCCCAAATTAGACTGTGAAAGACTTTCAGGAAATCATGCAATCACCGACATACCAATTGATGACATTCCCCGAATTATGATTGCAAGTAAAGAGAAATACTCATGACATTCTATTTCCAGTGATTGAGGTCGTATGACCGCAATTTAAGAAATCATGAAATCAGAAAACTTGACTAATCACAATCTAATCCAACTAAAACCTTGGGTTCATTTAAGAAAGGATGAATATAAAAACAACATATCACGCAGCATGGGAGATAATATTTTAATACGTATGTGATAATAGATCAACATTTGAGAGAGATGAAATAAATAGTTGTAAATTTGAGAATAGCATATAACCAGAATTAAACACTGTAAATGCCTGGGTGGTGGGAATGAGTCCCTGTCTGAGGAAGAAACATAGAGCATTTAAAAGCAGGGTGTCTAAAAGAGATTTGCATACCATTGTTAATACTGGCAGTTGTTTCAGTAAGAAAGGGAAAAATAAACCATTTGTCTTAGGGATTCTTGCATGTATTTTTCATCGTCTGAGATGTTGCTTCCAATTCCAGTTAAGCATTGTGTGGTGGACTTGCAGTTACCACATTTGGTGGAAAATGTCATGCTGATGAAGGTAGACTTGTTTCCCAAACTAAGAGGGACAGAATTTGGGTGTTTCTTTGGGACTTTCGGCTTACTAGGAATAAGATCCTGGCTCTAGGGATTTTCTTAAAATTTTTCAGATAATGAGAAAGAGAATAGAATTTGGGCCAGGCGCCAAGGCCTCGAGGTGTACAGAAGCATCCCCGGTCTCAGGGCCCATGAAATCAGGATGATTTCAGGGAGGATGGTGGAATGAGGAGAGTGTGACCTTTGGCCTCCTTTCTTTCCCTTTTCTTTTCATGGGTCAGGTGTGTTGAATCAGAAGGCTTCCCGGGCCCGATGAAATGAGTCCTGGGGGAGGAAAGAAGCGCTGCGTAGAGAGTTGCTCCACAGGGAGAAAGGAGCCACCATTTTCAGGAGAATGATCCCCAGAAGCATGAGCAGTCCAGATGCCGTGGCTTCACACAAGACGCTGGTGGGTGTTATGTCTGAAGCGGGGACCTGGGCGTCGGTGTTCTTTCATGCTCATAACTGCTTTTCAGGTGAGCCCAATGGATCACCTGTCTGCCAGTCATGCTCATCACACTGTACTTTGCACACACGTCACACAGAGACACTGTTAATACGCGCATTTGTGTGCTTGAGCAGGGTTGCACCCAAGATTCTGTGGCTGTATGGAGTCCTGAGTTATGCCCTGGACATCTTTCCCCTCGGGTTGGTCAACTTGGATCGCTGTACCGAACGAGAAACGGAGCCTGAAATCCAATCAGCGAATACACAAAAGGAAGGGGCCATTTCCCACAATCATTTCCACTGCAACACCACCTCGGATGAACAAGTCTCACTGCAGGTCAGGGACTGTGCTTCAGAGATGCACCTTTCGCAGCTGGACGATTGACCCGGAATCTCCCCGACGCCATTTTGATGCACACCAAATGCGATTTATTTCAGTGCTTGCTGATTTTATTGTAGTTGAATACACACACGCTCCTGTGTCTGATTTCCTTTATTATCAATACGACTTACTTCCAAATGACTCACATAGCAGTGGGATGATTTTCTGCTTCAATTCATTGGAAATGGACACCATTCAATAGGCAAGTGTGTCTGTCTGTCTGTCTCCAGCATTCTGTGGCTTCCACCAAGGGCACAAGTCCTAGGGCGCCTGACGTCCATTCAACAAGTAATGTAAAAACGGCGAGGCAGGTTCAAAAGAAGAACACCCTTCCTCTCTTCAAATGCGTTCCAGTTTCCGCTACTCAAGGTAGCGAGAAGGATCCACACAAGTCCCACGTTCGCAAAATTTCAACTTCTGGTGCTCACCAACAACTGACGAATGAAACACACCCCAAGAGAAAATAGTCAACCCCGTCCCCTGCAATAACCTCACGCGCAACCCTACACCGCAATATGTCATATCAGAAATTCACACTGAATGACATCTACCGTGAACACAAACACACAGACAATCCCTCCACAGGTTCAGAAGACTCACGACTGCAAAACTCGATGTTTCCCATGTCTGGGCTCATCCTGAAACGCAGCCATCACTATCCAGTTTTCCCTCTTGTGTAGGCAGACACCTGGGCTCCTCATTACTTTATGTCGGATTGACTGCGTATGTGATGGTGTGTGTGTGTGCGCGCGCGAACCCCCTCGTGGGTGTGTGTGTGTGTGTACGTGTATGTGTGTGTGTGTCAGTGTGTGTGCGCATGCACTCCTGCGTTTGCATGGAGACTTTTCCTGAGATCACTGGCACACAAACAGAGCCCTCTTGCTGTGTTTGTTCCTCCCTTTGGATCTCCTGGTCCTCCCTTGCAGAGAAGTGAGTGTGCCAGTGTGCATGGACTCCTGAGGTGCCAGGTTCCTTGAAGAGAGGTTCAGCAGGAGCTTTGCTGTTCAGGATGACGGTTGTTCATCCCACTCTTGTATTTTGATGGATGAATCACAAGCACGTTGGGAGGCAGGGTACATTCGACTTTTCTGACGTTGAAGTCAGGCTTGGTTTTGTTTTGCTCTTGGAGGAACTTCCAGTGGTCTAAGGTGCTTTCCTGAGTGGCTCTTTCCACCAAGTGCTCCTCCAAGTCGGGTACCTGGAGGCAGGGTTCTCTCTGGAGCTCTCCTTGCGTTGCTCGCCTGTCTCTGTGTTCAGCACCAAGGGCTCCTGGTTCCCTGCCTATTGACACACTCTCACTGCATCTTTCCAGTTGACTCTTCTGGATGTAAAAGAGGACATAGGCCTGTTGACTCAGGACAGAAGCGATGCTACAGGCAGTGACCTCGGCGTCATCCATTTTATACCACTGGCCTCCTGGAGCTTTGACATAAGAGAGGTAATGTCCGTTGTGACAACTCCACCCAGCATGGACCAGCACAGCATAGAGGACATAGACAAGAGGTCCTGTGTTCTGCTGAGACACGTATGGCTGCATGTCAAGGCACTCAGGGTATTGCACATTCTTGGCAAGTTTGTTGCCTGTGACATCGGAGAATCTCTTCAATACAAGGATGAGGACCTTGGCAGAAGTGTGTAGAGTGAACGTCTTGGAGGCAGGCGCCTTCTGGAGACAAAGACCACAATGATAGGCATTCTCTCCATTGAGTTCTTCGGGCTTCACCACCTGTTCCAAAGCTTGCTTCACACTCTGAGCTGCCTGGATATCCAGGGCAATGTCCAGGTAAGGGTCAAAGGTGTCCGAAACGCCCTGGCAGTGGAGACACTTGATTTGAGATCTCCAGCAGCCTCCAAATATCTGGTGGATGAGGGTGGTGTCCTCAGAGTCATGATCTACCTGCTTGTGCCCGGGAAGGCATGCCTTTTTCATGGCATCCACAATGAACATCAGAAATTCATGGGCATCTTCCTGCTTGCCTCGATGGAAGCCAGCAACCAATGCCTGTGAGGGCTGGATGACGTGGCCAGGACGGTGGAGGGCCCGTGTGATGTGAGCTTCCATCGTACACAGCATGCAGCACTTGTGATGATGACAAAGTTGAGAGTGCTCCCGGGACAGCATGTAGTTGGCAAGGGGTGGTGTGTATGTCAGGCACTGCAGGGAAGCATTCACATAGCAAGTATTTCCCATATTCTGGAGCCCAGCCCCCACCGCAGCAGGTCTCCTGCTACTGAGAGGAAGCTTCTCCCCAGGGCAGGCTGTCTTGCCACAGGAGCCAAACCATCACAGAGGTCGACATGGGTCTCAGATGACAGTGGTGACTTCTCAGGTAGAGAAGTCCGCTGGATTTCAGCAAAAGCTGCATCTGGCCGAGAAGATGTGAGTTTTGAAAAGTGGTTGAACTGCCACTCACCTCCCAAGTGGAGTGAATCGGCCTCCATGTCGCCAGGAGCAAGGATCACAAGCTTTCTCTGCTGGGACCGCACGTTGCAGAAAGATGCTATCTCTTCCGAGAGAGTCTTCAAATGACACGCCATCTGGCCGCATCAGCCCTTATATAACTCAACCCCGCCTACCTCGAACACCCCACCCACCCATCAGGTACGCGGTCCACCAATCCAATATCAGCACTCGGTTAAAGAATGAATCATAGGGGGTGTCCCCTTGTATTCCCCAGGGAGTTCACTTAAAACTCCTGGGGAATGCGTTAGTTTACTTAAAACAGTGGTGTTTACTTAAAACAGTAAACTTAAGTGGTAGTTTACTTAAAATGCGTTAGTTTACTTAAAACTTGCAGAATCATGCCCATGTGAGTGTTTCTTTGTGTTTGTTTATATTTCTGGGTGTGTGTGTGTTTGAGCTGCGATGTGCTTCTAACTATGTGCTTTTGGCAGATACGACCATCCTTTCAGGCATTGAAGGACAGGAAGTCAGACCTGTACTTTCTGACTTGAAAATCATCAATGAAGTACAGTTAATAACACGGTGTATTTGTTTCCTTAATATCAAAGAATAGATCCATGCAGTCTAATAAGTATTCTAGCAGTAACCTTTCCATGTTCAGCCTATTGATTCTGTGTTCGAGTGAAATGACTTACCAGTGGGGACCAAGACATGTCTTTGCAGGAAATGCTCTTGTGGAAGCTATATACCCAAATCATAAAGCATCAAGTGTTGGAAACATGCACTGAACCTAGACGAAATACTTAGTGCCCAAATTAGACTGTGAAAGACTTTCAGGAAATCATGCAATCACCGACATACCAATTGATGACATTCCCCGAATTTATGATTGCAAGTAAAGAGAAATACTCATGACATTCTATTTCCAGTGATTGAGGTCGTATGACCGCAATTTAAGAAATCATGAAATCAGAAAACTTGACTAATCACAATCTAATCCAACTAAAACCTTGGGTTCATTTAAGAAAGGATGAATATAAAAACAACATATCACGCAGCATGGGAGATAATATTTTAATACGTATGTGATAATAGATCAACATTTGAGAGAGATGAAATAAATAGTTGTAAATTTGAGAATAGCATATAACCAGAATTAAACACTGTAAATGCCTGGGTGGTGGGAATGAGTCCCTGTCTGAGGAAGAAACATAGAGATTTAAAAGCAGGGTGTCTAAAAGAGATTTGCATACCATTGTTAATACTGGCAGTTGTTTCAGTAAGAAAGGGAAAAATAAACCATTTGTCTTAGGGATTCTTGCATGTATTTTTCATCGTCTGAGATGTTGCTTCCAATTCCAGTTAAGCATTGTGTGGTGGACTTGCAGTTACCACATTTGGTGGAAAATGTCATGCTGATGAAGGTAGACTTGTTTCCCAAACTAAGAGGGACAGAATTTGGGTGTTTCTTTGGGACTTTCGGCTTACTAGGAATAAAGATCCTGGCTCTAGGGATTTTCTTAAAATTTTTCAGATAATGAGAAAGAGAATAGAATTTGGGCCAGGCGCCAAGGCCTCGAGGTGTACAGAAGCATCCCCGGTCTCAGGGCCCATGAAATCAGGATGATTTCAGGGAGGATGGTGGAATGAGGAGAGTGTGACCTTTGGCCTCCTTTCTTTCCCTTTTCTTTTCATGGGTCAGGTGTGTTGAATCAGAAGGCTTCCCGGGCCCGATGAAATGAGTCCTGGGGGAGGAAAGAAGCGCTGCGTAGAGAGTTGCTCCACAGGGAGAAAGGAGCCACCATTTTCAGGAGAATGATCCCCAGAAGCATGAGCAGTCCAGATGCCGTGGCTTCACACAAGACGCTGGTGGGTGTTATGTCTGAAGCGGGGACCTGGGCGTCGGTGTTCTTTCATGCTCATAACTGCTTTTCAGGTGAGCCCAATGGATCACCTGTCTGCCAGTCATGCTCATCACACTGTACTTTGCACACACGTCACACAGAGACACTGTTAATACGCGCATTTGTGTGCTTGAGCAGGGTTGCACCCAAGATTCTGTGGCTGTATGGAGTCCTGAGTTATGCCCTGGACATCTTTCCCCTCGGGTTGGTCAACTTGGATCGCTGTACCGAACGAGAAACGGAGCCTGAAATCCAATCAGCGAATACACAAAAGGAAGGGGCCATTTCCCACAATCATTTCCACTGCAACACCACCTCGGATGAACAAGTCTCACTGCAGGTCAGGGACTGTGCTTCAGAGATGCACCTTTCGCAGCTGGACGATTGACCCGGAATCTCCCCGACGCCATTTTGATGCACACCAAATGCGATTTATTTCAGTGCTTGCTGATTTTATTGTAGTTGAATACACACACGCTCCTGTGTCTGATTTCCTTTATTATCAATACGACTTACTTCCAAATGACTCACATAGCAGTGGGATGATTTTCTGCTTCAATTCATTGGAAATGGACACCATTCAATAGGCAAGTGTGTCTGTCTGTCTGTCTCCAGCATTCTGTGGCTTCCACCAAGGGCACAAGTCCTAGGGCGCCTGACGTCCATTCAACAAGTAATGTAAAAACGGCGAGGCAGGTTCAAAAGAAGAACACCCTTCCTCTCTTCAAATGCGTTCCAGTTTCCGCTACTCAAGGTAGCGAGAAGGATCCACACAAGTCCCACGTTCGCAAAATTTCAACTTCTGGTGCTCACCAACAACTGACGAATGAAACACACCCCAAGAGAAAATAGTCAACCCCGTCCCCTGCAATAACCTCACGCGCAACCCTACACCGCAATATGTCATATTCAGAAATTCACACTGAATGACATCTACCGTGAACACAAACACACAGACAATCCCTCCACAGGTTCAGAAGACTCACGACTGCAAAACTCGATGTTTCCCATGTCTGGGCTCATCCTGAAACGCAGCCATCACTATCCAGTTTTCCCTCTTGTGTAGGCAGACACCTGGGCTCCTCATTACTTTATGTCGGATTGACTGCGTATGTGATGGTGTGTGTGTGTGCGCGCGCGAACCCCCTCGTGGGTGTGTGTGTGTGTGTACGTGTATGTGTGTGTGTGTCAGTGTGTGTGCGCATGCACTCCTGCGTTTGCATGGAGACTTTTCCTGAGATCACTGGCACACAAACAGAGCCCTCTTGCTGTGTTTGTTCCTCCCTTTGGATCTCCTGGTCCTCCCTTGCAGAGAAGTGAGTGTGCCAGTGTGCATGGACTCCTGAGGTGCCAGGTTCCTTGAAGAGAGGTTCAGCAGGGAGCTTTGCTGTTCAGGATGACGGTTGTTCATCCCACTCTTGTATTTTGATGGATGAATCACAAGCACGTTGGGAGGCAGGGTACATTCGACTTTTCTGACGTTGAAGTCAGGCTTGGTTTTGTTTTGCTCTTGGAGGAACTTCCAGTGGTCTAAGGTGCTTTCCTGAGTGGCTCTTTCCACCAAGTGCTCCTCCAAGTCGGGTACCTGGAGGCAGGGTTCTCTCTGGAGCTCTCCTTGCGTTGCTCGCCTGTCTCTGTGTTCAGCACCAAGGGCTCCTGGTTCCCTGCCTATTGACACACTCTCACTGCATCTTTCCAGTTGACTCTTCTGGATGTAAAAGAGGACATAGGCCTGTTGACTCAGGACAGAAGCGATGCTACAGGCAGTGACCTCGGCGTCATCCATTTTATACCACTGGCCTCCTGGAGCTTTGACATAAGAGAGGTAATGTCCGTTGTGACAACTCCACCCAGCATGGACCAGCACAGCATAGAGGACATAGACAAGAGGTCCTGTGTTCTGCTGAGACACGTATGGCTGCATGTCAAGGCACTCAGGGTATTGCACATTCTTGGCAAGTTTGTTGCCTGTGACATCGGAGAATCTCTTCAATACAAGGATGAGGACCTTGGCAGAAGTGTGTAGAGTGAACGTCTTGGAGGCAGGCGCCTTCTGGAGACAAAGACCACAATGATAGGCATTCTCTCCATTGAGTTCTTCGGGCTTCACCACCTGTTCCAAAGCTTGCTTCACACTCTGAGCTGCCTGGATATCCAGGGCAATGTCCAGGTAAGGGTCAAAGGTGTCCGAAACGCCCTGGCAGTGGAGACACTTGATTTGAGATCTCCAGCAGCCTCCAAATATCTGGTGGATGAGGGTGGTGTCCTCAGAGTCATGATCTACCTGCTTGTGCCCGGGAAGGCATGCCTTTTTCATGGCATCCACAATGAACATCAGAAATTCATGGGCATCTTCCTGCTTGCCTCGATGGAAGCCAGCAACCAATGCCTGTGAGGGCTGGATGACGTGGCCAGGACGGTGGAGGGCCCGTGTGATGTGAGCTTCCATCGTACACAGCATGCAGCACTTGTGATGATGACAAAGTTGAGAGTGCTCCCGGGACAGCATGTAGTTGGCAAGGGGTGGTGTGTATGTCAGGCACTGCAGGGAAGCATTCACATAGCAAGTATTTCCCATATTCTGGAGCCCAGCCCCCACCGCAGCAGGTCTCCTGCTACTGAGAGGAAGCTTCTCCCCAGGGGCAGGCTGTCTTGCCACAGGAGCCAAACCATCACAGAGGTCGACATGGGTCTCAGATGACAGTGGTGACTTCTCAGGTAGAGAAGTCCGCTGGATTTCAGCAAAAGCTGCATCTGGCCGAGAAGATGTGAGTTTTGAAAAGTGGTTGAACTGCCACTCACCTCCCAAGTGGAGTGAATCGGCCTCCATGTCGCCAGGAGCAAGGATCACAAGCTTTCTCTGCTGGGACCGCACGTTGCAGAAAGATGCTATCTCTTCCGAGAGAGTCTTCAAATGACACGCCATCTGGCCGCATCAGCCCTTATATAACTCAACCCCGCCTACCTCGAACACCCCACCCACCCATCAGGTACGCGGTCCACCAATCCAATATCAGCACTCGGTTAAAGAATGAATCATAGGGGGTGTCCCCTTGTATTCCCCAGGGAGTTCACTTAAAACTCCTGGGGAATGCGTTAGTTTACTTAAAACAGTGGTGTTTACTTAAAACAGTAAACTTAAGTGGTAGTTTACTTAAAATGCGTTAGTTTACTTAAAACTTGCAGAATCATGCCCATGTGAGTGTTTCTTTGTGTTTGTTTATATTTCTGGGTGTGTGTGTGTTTGAGCTGCGATGTGCTTCTAACTATGTGCTTTTGGCAGATACGACCATCCTTTCAGGCATTGAAGGACAGGAAGTCAGACCTGTACTTTCTGACTTGAAAATCATCAATGAAGTACAGTTAATAACACGGTGTATTTGTTTCCTTAATATCAAAGAATAGATCCATGCAGTCTAATAAGTATTCTAGCAGTAACCTTTCCATGTTCAGCCTATTGATTCTGTGTTCGAGTGAAATGACTTACCAGTGGGGACCAAGACATGTCTTTGCAGGAAATGCTCTTGTGGAAGCTATATACCCAAATCATAAAGCATCAAGTGTTGGAAACATGCACTGAACCTAGACGAAATACTTAGTGCCCAAATTAGACTGTGAAAGACTTTCAGGAAATCATGCAATCACCGACATACCAATTGATGACATTCCCCGAATTTATGATTGCAAGTAAAGAGAAATACTCATGACATTCTATTTCCAGTGATTGAGGTCGTATGACCGCAATTTAAGAAATCATGAAATCAGAAAACTTGACTAATCACAATCTAATCCAACTAAAACCTTGGGTTCATTTAAGAAAGGATGAATATAAAAACAACATATCACGCAGCATGGGAGATAATATTTTAATACGTATGTGATAATAGATCAACATTTGAGAGAGATGAAATAAATAGTTGTAAATTTGAGAATAGCATATAACCAGAATTAAACACTGTAAATGCCTGGGTGGTGGGAATGAGTCCCTGTCTGAGGAAGAAACATAGAGATTTAAAAGCAGGGTGTCTAAAAGAGATTTGCATACCATTGTTAATACTGGCAGTTGTTTCAGTAAGAAAGGGAAAAATAAACCATTTGTCTTAGGGATTCTTGCATGTATTTTTCATCGTCTGAGATGTTGCTTCCAATTCCAGTTAAGCATTGTGTGGTGGACTTGCAGTTACCACATTTGGTGGAAAATGTCATGCTGATGAAGGTAGACTTGTTTCCCAAACTAAGAGGGACAGAATTTGGGTGTTTCTTTGGGACTTTCGGCTTACTAGGAATAAAGATCCTGGCTCTAGGGATTTTCTTAAAATTTTTCAGATAATGAGAAAGAGAATAGAATTTGGGCCAGGCGCCAAGGCCTCGAGGTGTACAGAAGCATCCCCGGTCTCAGGGCCCATGAAATCAGGATGATTTCAGGGAGGATGGTGGAATGAGGAGAGTGTGACCTTTGGCCTCCTTTCTTTCCCTTTTCTTTTCATGGGTCAGGTGTGTTGAATCAGAAGGCTTCCCGGGCCCGATGAAATGAGTCCTGGGGGAGGAAAGAAGCGCTGCGTAGAGAGTTGCTCCACAGGGAGAAAGGAGCCACCATTTTCAGGAGAATGATCCCCAGAAGCATGAGCAGTCCAGATGCCGTGGCTTCACACAAGACGCTGGTGGGTGTTATGTCTGAAGCGGGGACCTGGGCGTCGGTGTTCTTTCATGCTCATAACTGCTTTTCAGGTGAGCCCAATGGATCACCTGTCTGCCAGTCATGCTCATCACACTGTACTTTGCACACACGTCACACAGAGACACTGTTAATACGCGCATTTGTGTGCTTGAGCAGGGTTGCACCCAAGATTCTGTGGCTGTATGGAGTCCTGAGTTATGCCCTGGACATCTTTCCCCTCGGGTTGGTCAACTTGGATCGCTGTACCGAACGAGAAACGGAGCCTGAAATCCAATCAGCGAATACACAAAAGGAAGGGGCCATTTCCCACAATCATTTCCACTGCAACACCACCTCGGATGAACAAGTCTCACTGCAGGTCAGGGACTGTGCTTCAGAGATGCACCTTTCGCAGCTGGACGATTGACCCGGAATCTCCCCGACGCCATTTTGATGCACACCAAATGCGATTTATTTCAGTGCTTGCTGATTTTATTGTAGTTGAATACACACACGCTCCTGTGTTTGATTTCCTTTATTATCAATACGACTTACTTCCAAATGACTCACATACCAGTGGGACGATTTTCTGCTTCAATTCATTGGAAATGGACACCATTCAATAGGCAAGTGTGTCTGTCTGTCTGTCTCCAGCATTCTGTGGCTTCCACCAAGGGCACAAGTCCTAGGGCGCCTGACGTCCATTCAACAAGTAATGTAAAAACGGCGAGGCAGGTTCAAAAGAAGAACACCCTTCCTCTCTTCAAATGCGTTCCAGTTTCCGCTACTCAAGGTAGCGAGAAGGATCCACACAAGTCCCACGTTCGCAAAATTTCAACTTCTGGTGCTCACCAACAACTGACGAATGAAACACACCCCAAGAGAAAATAGTCAACCCCGTCCCCTGCAATAACCTCACGCGCAACCCTACACCGCAATATGTCATATTCAGAAATTCACACTGAATGACATCTACCGTGAACACAAACACACAGACAATCCCTCCACAGGTTCAGAAGACTCACGACTGCAAAACTCGATGTTTCCCATGTCTGGGCTCATCCTGAAACGCAGCCATCACTATCCAGTTTTCCCTCTTGTGTAGGCAGACACCTGGGCTCCTCATTACTTTATGTCGGATTGACTGCGTATGTGATGGTGTGTGTGTGTGTGCGCGCGAACCCCCTCGTGGGTGTGTGTGTGTGTGTACGTGTATGTGTGTGTGTGTCAGTGTGTGTGCGCATGCACTCCTGCGTTTGCATGGAGACTTTTCCTGAGATCACTGGCACACAAACAGAGCCCTCTTGCTGTGTTTGTTCCTCCCTTTGGATCTCCTGGTCCTCCCTTGCAGAGAAGTGAGTGTGCCAGTGTGCATGGACTCCTGAGGTGCCAGGTTCCTTGAAGAGAGGTTCAGCAGGGAGCTTTGCTGTTCAGGATGACGGTTGTTCATCCCACTCTTGTATTTTGATGGATGAATCACAAGCACGTTGGGAGGCAGGGTACATTCGACTTTTCTGACGTTGAAGTCAGGCTTGGTTTTGTTTTGCTCTTGGAGGAACTTCCAGTGGTCTAAGGTGCTTTCCTGAGTGGCTCTTTCCACCAAGTGCTCCTCCAAGTCGGGTACCTGGAGGCAGGGTTCTCTCTGGAGCTCTCCTTGCGTTGCTCGCCTGTCTCTGTGTTCAGCACCAAGGGCTCCTGGTTCCCTGCCTATTGACACACTCTCACTGCATCTTTCCAGTTGACTCTTCTGGATGTAAAAGAGGACATAGGCCTGTTGACTCAGGACAGAAGCGATGCTACAGGCAGTGACCTCGGCGTCATCCATTTTATACCACTGGCCTCCTGGAGCTTTGACATAAGAGAGGTAATGTCCGTTGTGACAACTCCACCCAGCATGGACCAGCACAGCATAGAGGACATAGACAAGAGGTCCTGTGTTCTGCTGAGACACGTATGGCTGCATGTCAAGGCACTCAGGGTATTGCACATTCTTGGCAAGTTTGTTGCCTGTGACATCGGAGAATCTCTTCAATACAAGGATGAGGACCTTGGCAGAAGTGTGTAGAGTGAACGTCTTGGAGGCAGGCGCCTTCTGGAGACAAAGACCACAATGATAGGCATTCTCTCCATTGAGTTCTTCGGGCTTCACTACCTGTTCCAAAGCTTGCTTCACACTCTGAGCTGCCTGGATATCCAGGGCAATGTCCAGGTAAGGGTCAAAGGTGTCCGAAACGCCCTGGCAGTGGAGACACTTGATTTGAGATCTCCAGCAGCCTCCAAATATCTGGTGGATGAGGGTGGTGTCCTCAGAGTCATGATCTACCTGCTTGTGCCCGGGAAGGCATGCCTTTTTCATGGCATCCACAATGAACATCAGAAATTCATGGGCATCTTCCTGCTTGCCTCGATGGAAGCCAGCAACCAATGCCTGTGAGGGCTGGATGACGTGGCCAGGACGGTGGAGGGCCCGTGTGATGTGAGCTTCCATCGTACACAGCATGCAGCACTTGTGATGATGACAAAGTTGAGAGTGCTCCCGGGACAGCATGTAGTTGGCAAGGGGTGGTGTGTATGTCAGGCACTGCAGGGAAGCATTCACATAGCAAGTATTTCCCATATTCTGGAGCCCAGCCCCCACCGCAGCAGGTCTCCTGCTACTGAGAGGAAGCTTCTCCCCAGGGGCAGGCTGTCTTGCCACAGGAGCCAAACCATCACAGAGGTCGACATGGGTCTCAGATGACAGTGGTGACTTCTCAGGTAGAGAAGTCCGCTGGATTTCAGCAAAAGCTGCATCTGGCCGAGAAGATGTGAGTTTTGAAAAGTGGTTGAACTGCCACTCACCTCCCAAGTGGAGTGAATCGGCCTCCATGTCGCCAGGAGCAAGGATCACAAGCTTTCTCTGCTGGGACCGCACGTTGCAGAAAGATGCTATCTCTTCCGAGAGAGTCTTCAAATGACACGCCATCTGGCCGCATCAGCCCTTATATAACTCAACCCCGCCTACCTCGAACACCCCACCCACCCATCAGGTACGCGGTCCACCAATCCAATATCAGCACTCGGTTAAAGAATGAATCATAGGGTGTGTCCCCTTGTATTCCCCAGGGAGTTCACTTAAAACTCCTGGGGAATGCGTTAGTTTACTTAAAACAGTGGTGTTTACTTAAAACAGTAAACTTAAGTGGTAGTTTACTTAAAATGCGTTAGTTTACTTAAAACTTGCAGAATCATGCCCATGTGAGTGTTTCTTTGTGTTTGTTTATATTTCTGGGTGTGTGTGTGTTTGAGCTGCGATGTGATTCTAACTATGGGCTTTTGGCAGATACGACCATCCTTTCAGGCATTGAAGGACAGGAAGTCAGACCTGTACTTTCTGACTTGAAAATCATCAATGAAGTACAGTTAATAACACGGTGTATTTGTTTCCTTAATATCAAAGAATAGATCCATGCAGTCTAATAAGTATTCTAGCAGTAACCTTTCCATGTTCAGCCTATTGATTCTGTGTTCGAGTGAAATGACTTACCAGTGGGGACCAAGACATGTCTTTGCAGGAAATGCTCTTGTGGAAGCTATATACCCAAATCATAAAGCATCAAGTGTTGGAAACATGCACTGAACCTAGACGAAATACTTAGTGCCCAAATTAGACTGTGAAAGACTTTCAGGAAATCATGCAATCACCGACATACCAATTGATGACATTCCCCGAATTTATGATTGCAAGTAAAGAGAAATACTCATGACATTCTATTTCCAGTGATTGAGGTCGTATGACCGCAATTTAAGAAATCATGAAATCAGAAAACTTGACTAATCACAATCTAATCCAACTAAAACCTTGGGTTCATTTAAGAAAGGATGAATATAAAAACAACATATCACGCAGCATGGGAGATAATATTTTAATACGTATGTGATAATAGATCAACATTTGAGAGAGATGAAATAAATAGTTGTAAATTTGAGAATAGCATATAACCAGAATTAAACACTGTAAATGCCTGGGTGGTGGGAATGAGTCCCTGTCTGAGGAAGAAACATAGAGATTTAAAAGCAGGGTGTCTAAAAGAGATTTGCATACCATTGTTAATACTGGCAGTTGTTTCAGTAAGAAAGGGAAAAATAAACCATTTGTCGTAGGGATTCTTGCATGTATTTTTCATCGTCTGAGATGTTGCTTCCAATTCCAGTTAAGCATTGTGTGGTGGACTTGCAGTTACCACATTTGGTGGAAAATGTCATGCTGATGAAGGTAGACTTGTTTCCCAAACTAAGAGGGACAGAATTTGGGTGTTTCTTTGGGACTTTCGGCTTACTAGGAATAAAGATCCTGGCTCTAGGGATTTTCTTAAAATTTTTCAGATAATGAGAAAGAGAATAGAATTTGGGCCAGGCGCCAAGGCCTCGAGGTGTACAGAAGCATCCCCGGTCTCAGGGCCCATGAAATCAGGATGATTTCAGGGAGGATGGTGGAATGAGGAGAGTGTGACCTTTGGCCTCCTTTCTTTCCCTTTTCTTTTCATGGGTCAGGTGTGTTGAATCAGAAGGCTTCCCGGGCCCGATGAAATGAGTCCTGGGGGAGGAAAGAAGCGCTGCGTAGAGAGTTGCTCCACAGGGAGAAAGGAGCCACCATTTTCAGGAGAATGATCCCCAGAAGCATGAGCAGTCCAGATGCCGTGGCTTCACACAAGACGCTGGTGGGTGTTATGTCTGAAGCGGGGACCTGGGCGTCGGTGTTCTTTCATGCTCATAACTGATTTTCAGGTGAGCCCAATGGATCACCTGTCTGCCAGTCATGCTCATCACACTGTACTTTGCACACACGTCACACAGAGACACTGTTAATACGCGCATTTGTGTGCTTGAGCAGGGTTGCACCCAAGATTCTGTGGCTGTATGGAGTCCTGAGTTATGCCCTGGACATCTTTCCCCTCGGGTTGGTCAACTTGGATCGCTGTACCGAACGAGAAACGGAGCCTGAAATCCAATCAGCGAATACACAAAAGGAAGGGGCCATTTCCCACAATCATTTCCACTGCAACACCACCTCGGATGAACAAGTCTCACTGCAGGTCAGGGACTGTGCTTCAGAGATGCACCTTTCGCAGCTGGACGATTGACCCGGAATCTCCCCGACGCCATTTTGATGCACACCAAATGCGATTTATTTCAGTGCTTGCTGATTTTTTTTTTAGTTGAATACACACACGCTCCTGTGTTTGATTTCCTTTATTATCAATACGACTTACTTCCAAATGACTCACATAGCAGTGGGATGATTTTCTGCTTCAATTCATTGGAAATGGACACCATTCAATAGGCAAGTGTGTCTGTCTGTCTGTCTCCAGCATTCTGTGGGTTCCAACAAGGGCACAAGTCCTAGGGCGCCTGACGTCCATTCAACAAGTAATGTAAAAACGGCGAGGCAGGTTCAAAAGAAGAACACCCTTCCTCTCTTCAAATGCGTTCCAGTTTCCGCTACTCAAGGTAGCGAGAAGGATCCACACAAGTCCCACGTTCGCAAAATTTCAACTTCTGGTGCTGACCAACAACTGACGAATGAAACACACCCCAAGAGAAAATAGTCAACCCCGTCCTCTGCAATAACCTCACGCGCAACCCTACACCGCAATATGTCATATTCAGAAATTCACACTGAATGACATCTACCGTGAACACAAACACACAGACAATCCCTCCACAGGTTCAGAAGACTCACGACTGCAAAACTCGATGTTTCCCATGTCTGGGCTCATCCTGAAACGCAGCCATCACTATCCAGTTTTCCCTCTTGTGTAGGCAGACACCTGGGCTCCTCATTACTTTATGTCGGATTGACTGCGTATGTGATGGTGTGTGTGTGTGCGCGCGCGAACCCCCTCGTGGGTGTGTGTGTGTGTGTACGTGTATGTGTGTGTGTGTCAGTGTGTGTGCGCATGCACTCCTGCGTTTGCATGGAGACTTTTCCTGAGATCACTGGCACACAAACAGAGCCCTCTTGCTGTGTTTGTTCCTCCCTTTGGATCTCCTGGTCCTCCCTTGCAGAGAAGTGAGTGTGCCAGTGTGCATGGACTCCTGAGGTGCCAGGTTCCTTGAAGAGAGGTTCAGCAGGGAGCTTTGCTGTTCAGGATGACGGTTGTTCATCCCACTCTTGTATTTTGATGGATGAATCACAAGCACGTTGGGAGGCAGGGTACATTCGACTTTTCTGACGTTGAAGTCAGGCTTGGTTTTGTTTTGCTCTTGGAGGAACTTCCAGTGGTCTAAGGTGCTTTCCTGAGTGGCTCTTTCCACCAAGTGCTCCTCCAAGTCGGGTACCTGGAGGCAGGGTTCTCTCTGGAGCTCTCCTTGCGTTGCTCGCCTGTCTCTGTGTTCAGCACCAAGGGCTCCTGGTTCCCTGCCTATTGACACACTCTCACTGCATCTTTCCAGTTGACTCTTCTGGATGTAAAAGAGGACATAGGCCTGTTGACTCAGGACAGAAGCGATGCTACAGGCAGTGACCTCGGCGTCATCCATTTTATACCACTGGCCTCCTGGAGCTTTGACATAAGAGAGGTAAAGTCCGTTGTGACAACTCCACCCAGCATGGACCAGCACAGCATAGAGGACATAGACAAGAAGTCCTGTGTTCTGCTGAGACACGTATGGCTGCATGTCAAGGCACTCAGGGTATTGCACATTCTTGGCAAGTTTGTTGCCTGTGACATCGGAGAATCTCTTCAATACAAGGATGAGGACCTTGGCAGAAGTGTGTAGAGTGAACGTCTTGGAGGCAGGCGCCTTCTGGAGACAAAGACCACAATGATAGGCATTCTCTCCATTGAGTTCTTCGGGCTTCACCACCTGTTCCAAAGCTTGCTTCACACTCTGAGCTGCCTGGATATCCAGGGCAATGTCCAGGTAAGGGTCAAAGGTGTCCGAAACGCCCTGGCAGTGGAGACACTTGATTTGAGATCTCCAGCAGCCTCCAAATATCTGGTGGATGAGGGTGGTGTCCTCAGAGTCATGATCTACCTGCTTGTGCCCGGGAAGGCATGCCTTTTTCATGGCATCCACAATGAACATCAGAAATTCATGGGCATCTTCCTGCTTGCCTCGATGGAAGCCAGCAACCAATGCCTGTGAGGGCTGGATGACGTGGCCAGGACGGTGGAGGGCCCGTGTGATGTGAGCTTCCATCGTACACAGCATGCAGCACTTGTGATGATGACAAAGTTGAGAGTGCTCCCGGGACAGCATGTAGTTGGCAAGGGGTGGTGTGTATGTCAGGCACTGCAGGGAAGCATTCACATAGCAAGTATTTCCCATATTCTGGAGCCCAGCCCCCACCGCAGCAGGTCTCCTGCTACTGAGAGGAAGCTTCTCCCCAGGGGCAGGCTGTCTTGCCACAGGAGCCAAACCATCACAGAGGTCGACATGGGTCTCAGATGACAGTGGTGACTTCTCAGGTAGAGAAGTCCGCTGGATTTCAGCAAAAGCTGCATCTGGCCGAGAAGATGTGAGTTTTGAAAAGTGGTTGAACTGCCACTCACCTCCCAAGTGGAGTGAATCGGCCTCCATGTCGCCAGGAGCAAGGATCACAAGCTTTCTCTGCTGGGACCGCACGTTGCAGAAAGATGCTATCTCTTCCGAGAGAGTCTTCAAATGACACGCCATCTGGCCGCATCAGCCCTTATATAACTCAACCCCGCCTACCTCGAACACCCCACCCACCCATCAGGTACGCGGTCCACCAATCCAATATCAGCACTCGGTTAAAGAATGAATCATAGGGTGTGTCCCCTTGTATTCCCCAGGGAGTTCACTTAAAACTCCTGGGGAATGCGTTAGTTTACTTAAAACAGTGGTGTTTACTTAAAACAGTAAACTTAAGTGGTAGTTTACTTAAAATGCGTTAGTTTACTTAAAACATGCAGAATCATGCCCATGTGAGTGTTTCTTTGTGTTTGTTTATATTTCTGGGTGTGTGTGTGTGTTTGAGCTGCGATGGGCTTCTAACTATGTGCTTTTGGCAGATACGACCATCCTTTCAGGCATTGAAGGACAGGAAGTCAGACCTGTACTTTCTGACTTGAGAATCATCAATGAAGTACAGTTAATAACACGGTGTATTTGTTTCCTTAATATCAAAGAATAGATCCATGCAGTCTAATAAGTATTCTAGCAGTACCCTTTCCATGTTCAGCCTATTGATTCTGTGTTCGAGTGAAATGACTTACCAGTGGGGACCAAGACATGTCTTTGCAGGAAATGCTCTTGTGGAAGCCATATACGCAAATCATAAAGCATCAAGTGTTGGAAACATGCACTGAGCCTAGACGAAATACTTAGTGCCCAAATTAGACTGTGAAAGACTTTCAGGAAATCATGCAATCACCGACATACCAATTGATGACATTCCCCGAATTTATGATTGCAAGTAAAGAGAAATACTCATGACATTCTATTTCCAGTGATTGAGGTCGTATGACCGCAATTTAAGAAATCATGAAATCAGAAAACTTGACTAATCACAATCTAATCCAACTAAAACCTTGGGTTCATTTAAGAAAGGATGAATATAAAAACAACATATCACGCAGCATGGGAGATAATATTTTAATACGTATGTGATAAGAGATCAACATTTGAGAGAGATGAAATAAATAGTTGTAAATTTGAGAATAGCATATAACCAGAATTAAACACTGTAAATGCCTGGGTGGTGGGAATGAGTCCCTGTCTGAGGAAGAAACATAGAGATTTAAAAGCAGGGCGTCTAAAAGAGATTTGCATACCATTGTTAATACTGGCAGTTGTTTCAGTAAGAAAGGGAAAAATAAACCATTTGTCGTAGGGATTCTTGCATGTATTTTTCATCGTCTGAGATGTTGCTTCCAATTCCAGTTAAGCATTGTGTGGTGGACTTGCAGTTACCACATTTGGTGGAAAATGTCATGCTGATGAAGGTAGACTTGTTTCCCAAACTAAGAGGGACAGAATTTGGGTGTTTCTTTGGGACTTTCGGCTTACTAGGAATAAAGATCCTGGCTCTAGGGATTTTCTTAAAATTTTTCAGATAATGAGAAAGAGAATAGAATTTGGGCCAGGCGCCAAGGCCTCGAGGTGTACAGAAGCATCCCCGGTCTCAGGGCCCATGAAATCAGGATGATTTCAGGGAGGATGGTGGAATGAGGAGAGTGTGACCTTTGGCCTCCTTTCTTTCCCTTTTCTTTTCATGGGTCAGGTGTGTTGAATCAGAAGGCTTCCCGGGCCCGATGAAATGAGTCCTGGGGGAGGAAAGAAGCGCTGCGTAGAGAGTTGCTCCACAGGGAGAAAGGAGCCACCATTTTCAGGAGAATGATCCCCAGAAGCATGAGCAGTCCAGATGCCGTGGCTTCACACAAGACGCTGGTGGGTGTTATGTCTGAAGCGGGGACCTGGGCGTCGGTGTTCTTTCATGCTCATAACTGCTTTTCAGGTGAGCCCAATGGATCACCTGTCTGCCAGTCATGCTCATCACACTGTACTTTGCACACACGTCACACAGAGACACTGTTAATACGCGCATTTGTGTGCTTGAGCAGGGTTGCACCCAAGATTCTGTGGCTGTATGGAGTCCTGAGTTATGCCCTGGACATCTTTCCCCTCGGGTTGGTCAACTTGGATCGCTGTACCGAACGAGAAACGGAGCCTGAAATCCAATCAGCGAATACACAAAAGGAAGGGGCCATTTCCCACAATCATTTCCACTGCAACACCACCTCGGATGAACAAGTCTCACTGCAGGTCAGGGACTGTGCTTCAGAGATGCACCTTTCGCAGCTGGACGATTGACCCGGAATCTCCCCGACGCCATTTTGATGCACACCAAATGCGATTTATTTCAGTGCTTGCTGATTTTATTGTAGTTGAATACACACACGCTCCTGTGTTTGATTTCCTTTATTATCAATACGACTTACTTCCAAATGACTCACATACCAGTGGGACGATTTTCTGCTTCAATTCATTGGAAATGGACACCATTCAATAGGCAAGTGTGTCTGTCTGTCTGTCTCCAGCATTCTGTGGCTTCCACCAAGGGCACAAGTCCTAGGGCGCCTGACGTCCATTCAACAAGTAATGTAAAAACGGCGAGGCAGGTTCAAAAGAAGAACACCCTTCCTCTCTTCAAATGCGTTCCAGTTTCCGCTACTCAAGGTAGCGAGAAGGATCCACACAAGTCCCACGTTCGCAAAATTTCAACTTCTGGTGCTCACCAACAACTGACGAATGAAACACACCCCAAGAGAAAATAGTCAACCCCGTCCCCTGCAATAACCTCACGCGCAACCCTACACCGCAATATGTCATATTCAGAAATTCACACTGAATGACATCTACCGTGAACACAAACACACAGACAATCCCTCCACAGGTTCAGAAGACTCACGACTGCAAAACTCGATGTTTCCCATGTCTGGGCTCATCCTGAAACGCAGCCATCACTATCCAGTTTTCCCTCTTGTGTAGGCAGACACCTGGGCTCCTCATTACTTTATGTCGGATTGACTGCGTATGTGATGGTGTGTGTGTGTGCGCGGGCGAACCCCCTCGTGGGTGTGTGTGTGTGTGTACGTGTATGTGTGTGTGTGTCAGTGTGTGTGCGCATGCACTCCTGCGTTTGCATGGAGACTTTTCCTGAGATCACTGGCACACAAACAGAGCCCTCTTGCTGTGTTTGTTCCTCCCTTTGGATCTCCTGGTCCTCCCTTGCAGAGAAGTGAGTGTGCCAGTGTGCATGGACTCCTGAGGTGCCAGGTTCCTTGAAGAGAGGTTCAGCAGGGAGCTTTGCTGTTCAGGATAACGGTTGTTCATCCCACTCTTGTATTTTGATGGATGAATCACAAGCACGTTGGGAGGCAGGGTACATTCGACTTTTCTGACGTTGAAGTCAGGCTTGGTTTTGTTTTGCTCTTGGAGGAACTTCCAGTGGTCTAAGGTGCTTTCCTGAGTGGCTCTTTCCACCAAGTGCTCCTCCAAGTCGGGTACCTGGAGGCAGGGTTCTCTCTGGAGCTCTCCTTGCGTTGCTCGCCTGTCTCTGTGTTCAGCACCAAGGGCTCCTGGTTCCCTGCCTATTGACACACTCTCACTGCATCTTTCCAGTTGACTCTTCTGGATGTAAAAGAGGACATAGGCCTGTTGACTCAGGACAGAAGCGATGCTACAGGCAGTGACCTCGGCGTCATCCATTTTATACCACTGGCCTCCTGGAGCTTTGACATAAGAGAGGTAATGTCCGTTGTGACAACTCCACCCAGCATGGACCAGCACAGCATAGAGGACATAGACAAGAGGTCCTGTGTTCTGCTGAGACACGTATGGCTGCATGTCAAGGCACTCAGGGTATTGCACATTCTTGGCAAGTTTGTTGCCTGTGACATCGGAGAATCTCTTCAATACAAGGATGAGGACCTTGGCAGAAGTGTGCAGAGTGAACGTCTTGGAGGCAGGCGCCTTCTGGAGACAAAGACCACAATGATAGGCATTCTCTCCGTTGAGTTCTTCGGGCTTCACCACCTGTTCCAAAGCTTGCTTCACACTCTGAGCTGCCTGGATATCCAGGGCAATGTCCAGGTAAGGGTCAAAGGTGTCCGAAACGCCCTGGCAGTGGAGACACTTGATTTGAGATCTCCAGCAGCCTCCAAATATCTGGTGGATGAGGGTGGTGTCCTCAGAGTCATGATCTACCTGCTTGTGCCCGGGAAGGCATGCCTTTTTCATGGCATCCACAATGAACATCAGAAATTCATGGGCATCTTCCTGCTTGCCTCGATGGAAGCCAGCAACCAATGCCTGTGAGGGCTGGATGACGTGGCCAGGACGGTGGAGGGCCCGTGTGATGTGAGCTTCCATCGTACACAGCATGCAGCACTTGTGATGATGACAAAGTTGAGAGTGCTCCCGGGACAGCATGTAGTTGGCAAGGGGTGGTGTGTATGTCAGGCACTGCAGGGAAGCATTCACATAGCAAGTATTTCCCATATTCTGGAGCCCAGCCCCCACCGCAGCAGGTCTCCTGCTACTGAGAGGAAGCTTCTCCCCAGGGGCAGGCTGTCTTGCCACAGGAGCCAAACCATCACAGAGGTCGACATGGGTCTCAGATGACAGTGGTGACTTCTCAGGTAGAGAAGTCCGCTGGATTTCAGCAAAAGCTGCATCTGGCCGAGAAGATGTGAGTTTTGAAAAGTGGTTGAACTGCCACTCACCTCCCAAGTGGAGTGAATCGGCCTCCATGTCGCCAGGAGCAAGGATCACAAGCTTTCTCTGCTGGGACCGCACGTTGCAGAAAGATGCTATCTCTTCCGAGAGAGTCTTCAAATGACACGCCATCTGGCCGCATCAGCCCTTATATAACTCAACCCCGCCTACCTCGAACACCCCACCCACCCATCAGGTACGCGGTCCACCAATCCAATATCAGCACTCGGTTAAAGAATGAATCATAGGGTGTGTCCCCTTGTATTCCCCAGGGAGTTCACTTAAAACTCCTGGGGAATGCGTTAGTTTACTTAAAACAGTGGTGCTTACTTAAAACAGTAAACTTAAGTGGTAGTTTACTTAAAATGCGTTAGTTTACTTAAAACATGCAGAATCATGCCCATGTGAGTGTTTCTTTGTGTTTGTTTATATTTCTGGGTGTGTGTGTGTGTTTGAGCTGCGATGGGCTTCTAACTATGTGCTTTTGGCAGATACGATCATCCTTTCAGGCATTGAAGGACAGGAAGTCAGACCTGTACTTTCTGACTTGAGAATCATCAATGAAGTACAGTTAATAACACGGTGTATTTGTTTCCTTAATATCAAAGAATAGATCCATGCAGTCTAATAAGTATTCTAGCAGTAACCTTTCCATGTTCAGCCTATTGATTCTGTGTTCGTGTGAAATGACTTACCAGTGGGGACCAAGACATGTATTTGCAGGAAATGCTCTTGTGGAAGCTATATACCCAAATCATAAAGCATCAAGTGTTGGAAACATGCACTGAACCTAGACGAAATACTTAGTGCCCAAATTAGACTGTGAAAGACTTTCAGGAAATCATGCAATCACCGACATACCAATTGATGACATTCCCCGAATTTATGATTGCAAGTAAAGAGAAATACTCATGACATTCTATTTCCAGTGATTGAGGTCGTATGACCGCAATTTAAGAAATCATGAAATCAGAAAACTTGACTAATCACAATCTAATCCAACTAAAACCTTGGGTTCATTTAAGAAAGGATGAATATAAAAACAACATATCACGCAGCATGGGAGATAATATTTTAATACGCATGTGATAATAGATCAACATTTGAGAGAGATGAAATAAATAGTTGTAAATTTGAGAATAGCATATAACCAGAATTAAACACTGTAAATGCCTGGGTGATGGGAATGAGTCCCTGTCTGAGGAAGAAACATAGAGATTTAAAAGCAGGGCGTCTAAAAGAGATTTGCATACCATTGTTAATACTGGCTGTTGTTTTAGTAAGAAAGGGAAAAATAAACCATTTGTCTTAGGGATTCTTGCATGTATTTTTCATCGTCTGAGATGTTGCTTCCAATTCCTGTTAAGCATTGTGTGGTGGACTTGCAGTTACCACATTTGGTGGAAAATGTCATGCTGATGAAGGTATGACATTTGTTTCCCCAACTAAGAGGGACAGAATTTGGGTGTTTCTTTGGGACTTTCGGCTTACTAGGAATAAAGATCGTGGCTCTGGGGATTTTCTTAAAATTTTTCAGATAATGAGAAAGAGAATAGAATTTGGGCCAGGCGCCAAGGCCTCGAGGTGTACAGAAGCATCCCCGGTCTCAGGGCCCATGAAATCAGGATGATTTCAGGGAGGATGGTGGAATGAGGAGAGTGTGACCTTTGGCCTCCTTTCTTTCCCTTTTCTTTTCATGGGTCAGGTGTGTTGAATCAGAAGGCTTCCCGGGCCCGATGAAATGAGTCCTGGGGGAGGAAAGAAGCGCTGCGTAGAGAGTTGCTCCACAGGGAGAAAGGAGCCACCATTTTCAGGAGAATGATCCCCAGAAGCATGAGCAGTCCAGATGCCGTGGCTTCACACAAGACGCTGGTGGGTGTTATGTCTGAAGCGGGGACCTGGGCGTCGGTGTTCTTTCATGCTCATAACTGATTTTCAGGTGAGCCCAATGGATCACCTGTCTGCCAGTCATGCTCATCACACTGTACTTTGCACACACGTCACACAGAGACACTGTTAATACGCGCATTTGTGTGCTTGAGCAGGGTTGCACCCAAGATTCTGTGGTTGTATGGAGCCCTGAGTTATGCCCTGGACATCATTCCGCTCGGGTTGGTCAACTTGGATCGCTGTACCGAACGAGAAACGGAGCCTGAAATCCAATCAGCGAATACACAAAAGGAAGGGGCCATTTCCCACAATCATTTCCACTGCAACACCACCTCGGATGAACAAGTCTCACTGCAGGTCAGGGACTGTGCTTCAGAGATGCACCTTTCGCAGCTGGACGATTGACCCGGAATCTCCCAGACGCCATTTTGATGCACACCAAATGCGATTTATTTCAGTGCTTGCTGATTTTATTTTAGTTGAATACACACACGCTCCTGTGTTTGATTTCCTTTATTATCAATACGACTTACTTCCAAATGACTCACATACCAGTGGGATGATTTTCTGCTTCAATTCATTGGAAATGGACACCATTCAATAGGCAAGTGTGTCTGTCTGTCTGTCTCCAGCATTCTGTGGGTTCCACCAAGGGCACAAGTCCTAGGGCGCCTGACGTCCATTCAACAAGTAATGTAAAAACGGCGAGGCAGGTTCAAAAGAAGAACACCCTTCCTCTCTTCAAATGCGTTCCAGTTTCCACTACTCAAGGTAGAGAGAAGGATCCACACAAGTCCCACGTTCGCAAAATTTCAACTTCTGGTGCTCACCAACAACTGACGAATGAAACACACCCCAAGAGAAAATAGTCAACCCCGTCCCCTGCAATAACCTCACGCGCAACCCTACACCGCAATATGTCATATTCAGAAATTCACACTGAATGACATCTACCGTGAACACAAACACACAGACAATCCCTCCACAGGTTCAGAAGACTCACGACTGCAAAACTCGATGTTTCCCATGTCTGGGCTCATCCTGAAACGCAGCCATCACTATCCAGTTTTCCCTCTTGTGTAGACAGACACCTGGGCTCCTCATTACTTTATGTCGGATTGACTGCGTATGTGATGGTGTGTGTGTGTGCGCGCGCGAACCCCCTCGTGTGTGTGTGTGTGTGTGTGTGTGTACGTGTATGTGTGTGTGTGTCAGTGTGTGTGCGCATGCACTCCTGCGTTTGCATGGAGACTTTTCCTGAGATCACTGGCACACAAACAGAGCCCTCTTGCTGTGTTTGTTCCTCCCTTTGGATCTCCTGGTCCTCCCTTGCAGAGAAGTGAGTGTGCCAGTGTTCATGGACTCCTGAGGTGCCAGGTTCCTTGAAGAGAGTTTCAGCAGGGAGCTTTGCTGTTCAGGATGACGGTTGTTCATCCCACTCTTGTATTTTGATGGATGAATCACAAGCACGTTGGGAGGCAGGGTACATTCGACTTTTCTGACGTTGAAGTCAGGCTTGGTTTTGTTTTGCTCTTGGAGGAACTTCCAGTGGTCTAAGGTGCTTTCCTGAGTGGCTCTTTCCACCAAGTGCTCCTCCAAGTCGGGTACCTGGAGGCAGGGTTCTCTCTGGAGCTCCCCTTGCGTTGCTCGCCTGTCTTTGTGTTCAGCACCAAGGGCTTCTGGTTCCCTGCCTATTGACACACTCTCACTGCATCTTTCCAGTTGACTCTTCTGGATGTAAAAGAGGACTTAGGCCTGTTGACTCAGGACAGAGGCGATGCTACAGGCAGTGACCTCGGCGTCATCCATTTTATACCACTGGCCTCCTGGAGCTTTGACATAAGAGAGGTAATGTCCGTTGTGACAACTCCACCCAGCATGGACCAGCACAGCATAGAGGACATAGACAAGAGGTCCTGTGTTCTGCTGAGACACGTATGGCTGCATGTCAAGGCACTCAGGGTATTGCACATTCTTGGCAAGTTTGTTGCCTGTGACATCGGAGAATCTCTTCAATACAAGGATGAGGACCTTGGCAGAAGTGTGTAGAGTGAACGTCTTGGAGGCAGGTGCCTTCTGGAGACAAAGACCACAATGATAGGCATTCTCTCCATTGAGTTCTTCGGGCTTCACCACCTGTTCCAAAGCTTGCTTCACACTCTGAGCTGCCTGGATATCCAGGGCAATGTCCAGGTAAGGGTCAAAGGTGTCCGAAACGCCCTGGCAGTGGAGACACTTGATTTGAGATCTCCAGCAGCCTCCAAATATCTGGTGGATGAGGGTGGTGTCCTCAGAGTCATGATCTACCTGCTTGTGCCCGGGAAGGCATGCCTTTTTCATGGCATCCACAATGAACATCAGAAATTCATGGGCATCTTCCTGCTTGCCTCGATGGAAGCCAGCAACCAATGCCTGTGAGGGCTGGATGACGTGGCCAGGACGGTGGAGGGCCCGTGTGATGTGAGCTTCCATCGTACACAGCATGCAGCACTTGTGATGATGACAAAGTTGAGAGTGCTCCCGGGACAGCATGTAGTTGGCAAGGGGTGGTGTGTATGTCAGGCACTGCAGGGAAGCATTCACATAGCAAGTATTTCCCATATTCTGGAGCCCAGCCCCCACCGCAGCAGGTCTCCTGCTACTGAGAGGAAGCTTCTCCCCAGGGGCAGGCTGTCTTGCCACAGGAGCCAAACCATCACAGAGGTCGACATGGGTCTCAGATGACAGTGGTGACTTCTCAGGTAGAGAAGTCCGCTGGATTTCAGCAAAAGCTGCATCTGGCCGAGAAGATGTGAGTTTTGAAAAGTGGTTGAACTGCCACTCACCTCCCAAGTGGAGTGAATCGGCCTCCATGTCGCCAGGAGCAAGGATCACAAGCTTTCTCTGCTGGGACCGCACGTTGCAGAAAGATGCTATCTCTTCCGAGAGAGTCTTCAAATGACACGCCATCTGGCCGCATCAGCCCTTATATAACTCAACCCCGCCTACCTCGAACACCCCACCCACCCATCAGGTACGCGGTCCACCAATCCAATATCAGCACTCGGTTAAAGAATGAATCATAGGGTGTGTCCCCTTGTATTCCCCAGGGAGTTCACTTAAAACTCCTGGGGAATGCGTTAGTTTACTTAAAACAGTGGTGTTTACTTAAAACAGTAAACTTAAGTGGTAGTTTACTTAAAATGCGTTAGTTTACTTTAAACATGCAGAATCATGCCCATGTGAGGGTTTCTTTGTGTTTGTTTATATTTCTGGGTGTGTGTGTGTGTTTGAGCTGCGATGGGCTTCTAACTATGTGCTTTTGGCAGATACGACCATCCTTTCAGGCATTGAAGGACAGGAAGTCAGACCTGTACTTTCTGACTTGAGAATCATCAATGAAGTACAGTTAATAACACGGTGTATTTGTTTCCTTAATATCAAAGAATAGATCCATGCAGTCTAATAAGTATTCTAGCAGTAACCTTTCCATGTTCAGCCTATTGATTCTGTGTTCGAGTGAAATGACTTACCAGTGGGGACCAAGACATGTCTTTGCAGGAAATGCTCTTGTGGAAGCTATATACCCAAATCATAAAGCATCAAGTGTTGGAAACATGCACTGAATCTAGACGAAATACTTAGTGCCCAAATTAGACTGTGAAAGACTTTCAGGAAATCATGCAATCACCGACATACCAATTGATGACATTCCCCGAATTTATGATTGCAAGTAAAGAGAAATACTCATGACATTCTATTTCCAGTGATTGAGGTCGTATGACCGCAATTTAAGAAATCATGAAATCAGAAAACTTGACTAATCACAATCTAATCCAACTAAAACCTTGGGTTCATTTAAGAAAGGATGAATATAAAAACAACATATCACGCAGCATGGGAGATAATATTTTAATACGTATGTGATAATAGATCAACATTTGAGAGAGATGAAATAAATAGTTGTAAATTTGAGAATAGCATATAACCAGAATTAAACACTGTAAATGCCTGGGTGATGGGAATGAGTCCCTGTCTCAGGAAGAAACATAGAGATTTAAAAGCAGGGCGTCTAAAAGAGATTTGCATACCATTGTTAATACTGGCAGTTGTTTTAGTAAGAAAGGGAAAAATAAACCATTTGTCTTAGGGATTCTTGCATGTATTTTTCATCGTCTGAGATGTTGCTTCCAATTCCAGTTAAGCATTGTGTGGTGGACTTGCAGTTACCACATTTGGTGGAAAATGTCATGCTGATGAAGGTAGACTTGTTTCCCAAACTAAGAGGGACAGAATTTGGGTGTTTCTTTGGGACTTTCGGCTTACTAGGAATAAAGATCCTGGCTCTAGGGATTTTCTTAAAATTTTTCAGATAATGAGAAAGAGAATAGAATTTGGGCCAGGCGCCAAGGCCTCGAGGTGTACAGAAGCATCCCCGGTCTCAGGGCCCATGAAATCAGGATGATTTCAGGGAGGATGGTGGAATGAGGAGAGTGTGACCTTTGGCCTCCTTTCTTTCCCTTTTCTTTTCATGGGTCAGGTGTGTTGAATCAGAAGGCTTCCCGGGCCCGATGAAATGAGTCCTGGGGGAGGAAAGAAGCGCTGCGTAGAGAGTTGCTCCACAGGGAGAAAGGAGCCACCATTTTCAGGAGAATGATCCCCAGAAGCATGAGCAGTCCAGATGCCGTGGCTTCACACAAGACGCTGGTGGGTGTTATGTCTGAAGCGGGGACCTGGGCGTCGGTGTTCTTTCATGCTCATAACTGATTTTCAGGTGAGCCCAATGGATCACCTGTCTGCCAGTCATGCTCATCACACTGTACTTTGCACACACGTCACACAGAGACACTGTTAATACGCGCATTTGTGTGCTTGAGCAGGGTTGCACCCAAGATTCTGTGGTTGTATGGAGCCCTGAGTTATGCCCTGGACATCTTTCCTCTCGGGTTGGTCAACTTGGATCGCTGTACCGAACGAGAAACGGAGCCTGAAATCCAATCAGCGAATACACAAAAGGAAGGGGCCATTTCCCACAATCATTTCCACTGCAACACCACCTCGGATGAACAAGTCTCACTGCAGGACAGGGACTCTGCTTCAGAGATGCACCTTTCGCAGCTGGACGATTGACCTGGAATCTCCCAGACGTCATTTTGATGCACACCAAATGCGATTGATTTCAGTGCTTGCTGATTTTATTTTAGTTGAATACACACACGCTCCCGTGTTTGATTTCCTTTATTATCAATACGACTTACTTCCAAATGACTCACATACCAGTGGGATGATTTTCTGCTTCAATTCATTGGAAATGGACACCATTCAATAGGCAAGTGTGTCTGTCTGTCTGTCTCCAGCATTCTGTGGGTTCCACCAAGGGCACAAGTCCTAGGGCGCCTGACGTCCATTCAACAAGTAATGTAAAAACGGCGAGGCAGGTTCAAAAGAAGAACACCCTTCCTCTCTTCAAATGCGTTCCAGTTTCCGCTACTCAAGGTAGCGAGAAGGATCCACACAAGTCCCACGTTCGCAAAATTTCAAATTCTGGTGCTCACCAACAACTGACGAATGAAACACACCCCAAGAGAAAATAGTCAACCCCGTCCCCTGCAATAACCTCACGCGCAACCCTACACCGCAATATGTCATATTCAGAAATTCACACTGAATGACATCTACCGTGAACACAAACACACAGACAATCCCTCCACAGGTTCAGAAGACTCACGACTGCAAAACTCGATGTTTCCCATGTCTGGGCTCATCCTGAAACGCAGCCATCACTATCCAGTTTTCCCTCTTGTGTAGGCAGACACCTGGGCTCCTCATTACTTTATGTCGGATTGACTGCGTATGTGATGGTGTGTGTGGGTGCGCGCGCGAACCCCCTCGTGGGTGTGTGTGTGTGTGTACGTGTATGTGTGTGTGTGTCAGTGTGTGTGCGCATGCACTCCTGCGTTTGCACGGAGACTTTTCCTGAGATCACTGGCACACAAACAGAGCCCTCTTGCTGTGTTTGTTCCTCCCTTTGGATCTCCTGGTCCTCCCTTGCAGAGAAGTGAGTGTGCCAGTGTGCATGGACTCCTGAGGTGCCAGGTTCCTTGAAGAGAGGTTCAGCAGGGAGCTTTGCTGTTCAGGATGACGGTTGTTCATCCCACTCTTGTATTTTGATGGATGAATCACAAGCACGTTGGGAGGCAGGGTACATTCGACTTTTCTGACGTTGAAGTCAGGCTTGGTTTTGTTTTGCTCTTGGAGGAACTTCCAGTGGTCTAAGGTGCTTTCCTGAGTGGCTCTTTCCACCAAGTGCTCCTCCAAGTCGGGTACCTGGAGGCAGGGTTCTCTCTGGAGCTCTCCTTGCGTTGCTCGCCTGTCTCTGTGTTCAGCACCAAGGGCTCCTGGTTCCCTGCCTATTGACACACTCTCACTGCATCTTTCCAGTTGACTCTTCTGGATGTAAAAGAGGACATAGGCCTGTTGACTCAGGACAGAAGCGATGCTACAGGCAGTGACCTCGGCGTCATCCATTTTATACCACTGGCCTCCTGGAGCTTTGACATAAGAGAGGTAATGTCCGTTGTGACAACTCCACCCAGCATGGACCAGCACAGCATAGAGGACATAGACAAGAGGTCCTGTGTTCTGCTGAGACACGTATGGCTGCATGTCAAGGCACTCAGGGTATTGCACATTCTTGGCAAGTTTGTTGCCTGTGACATCGGAGAATCTCTTCAATACAAGGATGAGGACCTTGGCAGAAGTGTGTAGAGTGAACGTCTTGGAGGCAGGCGCCTTCTGGAGACAAAGACCACAATGATAGGCATTCTCTCCGTTGAGTTCTTCGGGCTTCACCACCTGTTCCAAAGCTTGCTTCACACTCTGAGCTGCCTGGATATCCAGGGCAATGTCCAGGTAAGGGTCAAAGGTGTCCGAAACGCCCTGGCAGTGGAGACACTTGATTTGAGATCTCCAGCAGCCTCCAAATATCTGGTGGATGAGGGTGGTGTCCTCAGAGTCATGATCTACCTGCTTGTGCCCGGGAAGGCATGCCTTTTTCATGGCATCCACAATGAACATCAGAAATTCATGGGCATCTTCCTGCTTGCCTCGATGGAAGCCAGCAACCAATGCCTGTGAGGGCTGGATGACGTGGCCAGGATGGTGGAGGGCCCGTGTGATGTGAGCTTCCATCGTACACAGCATGCAGCACTTGTGATGATGACAAAGTTGAGAGTGCTCCCGGGACAGCATGTAGTTGGCAAGGGGTGGTGTGTATGTCAGGCACTGCAGGGAAGCATTCACATAGCAAGTATTTCCCATATTCTGGAGCCCAGCCCCCACCGCAGCAGGTCTCCTGCTACTGAGAGGAAGCTTCTCCCCAGGGGCAGGCTGTCTTGCCACAGGAGCCAAACCATCACAGAGGTCGACATGGGTCTCAGATGACAGTGGTGACTTCTCAGGTAGAGAAGTCCGCTGGATTTCAGCAAAAGCTGCATCTGGCCGAGAAGATGTGAGTTTTGAAAAGTGGTTGAACTGCCACTCACCTCCCAAGTGGAGTGAATCGGCCTCCATGTCGCCAGGAGCAAGGATCACAAGCTTTCTCTGCTGGGACCGCACGTTGCAGAAAGATGCTATCTCTTCCGAGAGAGTCTTCAAATGACACGCCATCTGGCCGCATCAGCCCTTATATAACTCAACCCCGCCTACCTCGAACACCCCACCCACCCATCAGGTACGCGGTCCACCAATCCAATATCAGCACTCGGTTAAAGAATGAATCATAGGGTGTGTCCCCTTGTATTCCCCAGGGAGTTCACTTAAAACTCCTGGGGAATGCGTTAGTTTACTTAAAACAGTGGTGTTTACTTAAAACAGTAAACTTAAGTGGTAGTTTACTTAAAATGCGTTAGTTTACTTAAAACATGCAGAATCATGCCCATGTGAGTGTTTCTTTGTGTTTGTTTATATTTCTGGGTGTGTGTGTGTGTTTGAGCTGCGATGGGCTTCTAACTATGTGCTTTTGGCAGATACGACCATCCTTTCAGGCATTGAAGGACAGGAAGTCAGACCTGTACTTTCTGACTTGAGAATCATCAATGAAGTACAGTTAATAACACGGTGTATTTGTTTCCTTAATATCAAAGAATAGATCCATGCAGTCTAATAAGTATTCTAGCAGTAACCTTTCCATGTTCAGCCTATTGATTCTGTGTTCGAGTGAAATGACTTACCAGTGGGGACCAAGACATGTCTTTGCAGGAAATGCTCTTGTGGAAGCTATATACCCAAATCATAAAGCATCAAGTGTTGGAAACATGCACTGAACCTAGACGAAATACTTAGTGCCCAAATTAGACTGTGAAAGACTTTCAGGAAATCATGCAATCACCGACATACCAATTGATGACATTCCCCGAATTTATGATTGCAAGTAAAGAGAAATACTCATGACATTCTATTTCCAGTGATTGAGGTCGTATGACCGCAATTTAAGAAATCATGAAATCAGAAAACTTGACTAATCACAATCTAATCCAACTAAAACCTTGGGTTCATTTAAGAAAGGATGAATATAAAAACAACATATCACGCAGCATGGGAGATAATATTTTAATACGCATGTGATAATAGATCAACATTTGAGAGAGATGAAATAAATAGTTGTAAATTTGAGAATAGCATATAACCAGAATTAAACACTGTAAATGCCTGGGTGATGGGAATGAGTCCCTGTCTGAGGAAGAAACATAGAGATTTAAAGCAGGGCGTCTAAAAGAGATTTGCAAACCATTGTTAATACTGGCAGTTGTTTCAGTAAGAAAGGGAAAAATAAACCATTTGTCTTAGGGATTCTTGCATGTATTTTTCATCGTCTGAGATGTTGCTTCCAATTCCAGTTAAGCATTGTGTGGTGGACTTGCAGTTACCACATTTGGTGGAAAATGTCATGCTGATGAAGGTAGACTTGTTTCCCAAACTAAGAGGGACAGAATTTGGGTGTTTCTTTGGGACTTTCGGCTTACTAGGAATAAAGATCCTGGCTCTAGGGATTTTCTTAAAATTTTTCAGATAATGAGAAAGAGAATAGAATTTGGGCCAGGCGCCAAGGCCTCGAGGTGTACAGAAGCATCCCCGGTCTCAGGGCCCATGAAATCAGGATGATTTCAGGGAGGATGGTGGAATGAGGAGAGTGTGACCTTTGGCCTCCTTTCTTTCCCTTTTCTTTTCATGGGTCAGGTGTGTTGAATCAGAAGGCTTCCCGGGCCCGATGAAATGAGTCCTGGGGGAGGAAAGAAGCGCTGCGTAGAGAGTTGCTCCACAGGGAGAAAGGAGCCACCATTTTCAGGAGAATGATCCCCAGAAGCATGAGCAGTCCAGATGCCGTGGCTTCACACAAGACGCTGGTGGGTGTTATGTCTGAAGCGGGGACCTGGGCGTCGGTGTTCTTTCATGCTCATAACTGATTTTCAGGTGAGCCCAATGGATCACCTGTCTGCCAGTCATGCTCATCACACTGTACTTTGCACACACGTCACACAGAGACACTGTTAATACGCGCATTTGTGTGCTTGAGCAGGGTTGCACCCAAGATTCTGTGGTTGTATGGAGCCCTGAGTTATGCCCTGGACATCTTTCCGCTCGGGTTGGTCAACTTGGATCGCTGTACCGAACGAGAAACGGAGCCTGAAATCCAATCAGCGAATACACAAAAGGAAGGGGCCATTTCCCACAATCATTTCCACTGCAACACCACCTCGGATGAACAAGTCTCACTGCAGGTCAGGGACTGTGCTTCAGAGATGCACCTTTCGCAGCTGGACGATTGACCCGGAATCTCCCAGACGCCATTTTGATGCACACCAAATGCGATTTATTTCAGTGCTTGCTGATTTTATTTTAGTTGAATACACACACGCTCCCGTGTTTGATTTCCTTTATTATCAATACGACTTACTTCCAAATGACTCACATAGCAGTGGGATGATTTTCTGCTTCAATTCATTGGAAATGGACACCATTCAATAGGCAAGTGTGTCTGTCTGTCTGTCTCCAGCATTCTGTGGGTTCCACCAAGGGCACAAGTCCTAGGGCGCCTGACGTCCATTCAACAAGTAATGTAAAAACGGCGAGGCAGGTTCAAAAGAAGAACACCCTTCCTCTCTTCAAATGCGTTCCAGTTTCCGCTACTCAAGGTAGCGAGAAGGATCCACACAAGTCCCACGTTCGCAAAATTTCAACTTCTGGTGCTCACCAACAACTGACGAATGAAACACACCCCAAGAGAAAATAGTCAACCCCGTCCCCTGCAATAACCTCACGCGCAACCCTACACCGCAATATGTCATATTCAGAAATTCACACTGAATGACATCTACCGTGAACACAAACACACAGACAATCCCTCCACAGGTTCAGAAGACTCACGACTGCAAAACTCGATGTTTCCCATGTCTGGGCTCATCCTGAAACGCAGCCATCACTATCCAGTTTTCCCTCTTGTGTAGACAGACACCTGGGCTCCTCATTACTTTATGTCGGATTGACTGCGTATGTGATGGTGTGTGTGTGTGCGCGCGCGAACCCCCTCGTGGGTGTGTGTGTGTGTGTGTGTACGTGTATGTGTGTGTGTCAGTGTGTGTGCACATGCACTCCTGCGTTTGCATGGAGACTTTTCCTGAGATCACTGGCACACAAACAGAGCCCTCTTGCTGTGTTTGTTCCTCCCTTTGGATCTCCTGGTCCTCCCTTGCAGAGAAGTGAGTGTGCCAGTGTTCATGGACTCCTGAGGTGCCAGGTTCCTTGAAGAGAGGTTCAGCAGGGAGCTTTGCTGTTCAGGATGACGGTTGTTCATTCCACTCTTGTATTTTGATGGATGAATCACAAGCACGTTGGGAGGCAGGGTACATTCGACTTTTCTGACGTTGAAGTCAGGCTTGGTTTTGTTTTGCTCTTGGAGGAACTTCCAGTGGTGTAAGGTGCTTTCCTGAGTGGCTCTTTCCACCAAGTGCTCCTCCAAGTCGGGTACCTGGAGGCAGGGTTCTCTCTGGAGCTCCCCTTGCGTTGCTCGCCTGTCTTTGTGTTCAGCACCAAGGGCTCCTGGTTCCCTGCCTATTGACACACTCTCACTGCATCTTTCCAGTTGACTCTTCTGGATGTAAAAGAGGACATAGGCCTGTTGACTCAGGACAGAAGCGATGCTACAGGCAGTGACCTCGGCGTCATCCATTTTATACCACTGGCCTCCTGGAGCTTTGACATAAGAGAGGTAATGTCCGTTGTGACAACTCCACCCAGCATGGACCAGCACAGCATAGAGGACATAGACAAGAGGTCCTGTGTTCTGCTGAGACACGTATGGCTGCATGTCAAGGCACTCAGGGTATTGCACATTCTTGGCAAGTTTGTTGCCTGTGACATCGGAGAATCTCTTCAATACAAGGATGAGGACCTTGGCAGAAGTGTGTAGAGTGAACGTCTTGGAGGCAGGCGCCTTCTGGAGACAAAGACCACAATGATAGGCATTCTCTCCATTGAGTTCTTCGGGCTTCACCACCTGTTCCAAAGCTTGCTTCACACTCTGAGCTGCCTGGATATCCAGGGCAATGTCCAGGTAAGGGTCAAAGGTGTCCGAAACGCCCTGGCAGTGGAGACACTTGATTTGAGATCTCCAGCAGCCTCCAAATATCTGGTGGATGAGGGTGGTGTCCTCAGAGTCATGATCTACCTGCTTGTGCCCGGGAAGGCATGCCTTTTTCATGGCATCCACAATGAACATCAGAAATTCATGGGCATCTTCCTGCTTGCCTCGATGGAAGCCAGCAACCAATGCCTGTGAGGGCTGGATGACGTGGCCAGGACGGTGGAGGGCCCGTGTGATGTGAGCTTCCATCGTACACAGCATGCAGCACTTGTGATGATGACAAAGTTGAGAGTGCTCCCGGGACAGCATGTAGTTGGCAAGGGGTGGTGTGTATGTCAGGCACTGCCGGGAAGCATTCACATAGCAAGTATTTCCCATATTCTGGAGCCCAGCCCCCACCGCAGCAGGTCTCCTCCTACTGAGAGGAAGCTTCTCCCCAGGGGCAGGCTGTCTTGCCACAGGAGCCAAACCATCACAGAGGTCGACATGGGTCTCAGATGACAGTGGTGACTTCTCAGGTAGAGAAGTCCGCTGGATTTCAGCAAAAGCTGCATCTGGCCGAGAAGATGTGAGTTTTGAAAAGTGGTTGAACTGCCACTCACCTCCCAAGTGGAGTGAATCGGCCTCCATGTCGCCAGGAGCAAGGATCACAAGCTTTCTCTGCTGGGACAGCACGTTGCAGAAAGATGCTATCTCTTCCGAGAGAGTCTTCAAATGACACGCCATCTGGCCGCATCAGCCCTTATATAACTCAACCCCGCCTACCTCGAACACCCCACCCACCCATCAGGTACGCGGTCCACCAATCCAATATCAGCACTCGGTTAAAGAATGAATCATAGGGTGTGTCCCCTTGTATTCCCCAGGGAGTTCACTTAAAACTCCTGGGGAATGCGTTAGTTTACTTAAAACAGTGGTGTTTACTTAAAACAGTAAACTTAAGTGGTAGTTTACTTAAAATGCGTTAGTTTACTTAAAACATGCAGAATCATGCCCATGTGAGTGTTTCTTTGTGTTTGTTTGTATTTCTGGGTGTGTGTGTGTGTTTGAGCTGCGATGGGCTTCTAACTATGTGCTTTTGGCAGATACGACCATCCTTTCAGGCATTGAAGGACAGGAAGTCAGACCTGTACTTTCTGACTTGAGAATCATCAATGAAGTACAGTTAATAACACGGTGTATTTGTTTCCTTAATATCAAAGAATAGATCCATGCAGTCTAATAAGTATTCTGGCAGTAACCTTTCCATGTTCAGCCTATTGATTCTGTGTTCGAGTGAAATGACTTACCAGTGGGGACCAAGACATGTCTTTGCAGGAAATGCTCTTGTGGAAGCTATATACCCAAATCATAAAGCATCAAGTGTTGGAAACATGCACTGAACCTAGACGAAATACTTAGTGCCCAAATTAGACTGTGAAAGACTTTCAGGAAATCATGCAATCACCGACATACCAATTGATGACATTCCCCGAATTTATGATTGCAAGTAAAGAGAAATACTCATGACATTCTATTTCCAGTGATTGAGGTCGTATGACGGCAATTTAAGAAATCATGAAATCAGAAAACTTGACTAATCACAATCTAATCCAACTAAAACCTTGGGTTCATTTAAGAAAGGATGAATATAAAAACAACATATCACGCAGCATGGGAGATAATATTTTAATACGTATGTGATAATAGATCAACATTTGAGAGAGATGAAATAAATAGTTGTAAATTTGAGAATAGCATATAACCAGAATTAAACACTGTAAATGCCTGGGTGATGGGAATGAGTCCCTGTCTCAGGAAGAAACATAGAGATTTAAAAGCAGGGCGTCTAAAAGAGATTTGCATACCATTGTTAATACTGGCAGTTGTTTTAGTAAGAAAGGGAAAAATAAACCATTTGTCTTAGGGATTCTTGCATGTATTTTTCATCGTCTGAGATGTTGCTTCCAATTCCAGTTAAGCATTGTGTGGTGGACTTGCAGTTACCACATTTGGTGGAAAATGTCATGCTGATGAAGGTAGACTTGTTTCCCAAACTAAGAGGGACAGAATTTGGGTGTTTCTTTGGGACTTTCGGCTTACTAGGAATAAAGATCCTGGCTCTAGGGATTTTCTTAAAATTTTTCAGATAATGAGAAAGAGAATAGAATTTGGGCCAGGCGCCAAGGCCTCGAGGTGTACAGAAGCATCCCCGGTCTCAGGGCCCATGAAATCAGGATGATTTCAGGGAGGATGGTGGAATGAGGAGAGTGTGACCTTTGGCCTCCTTTCTTTCCCTTTTCTTTTCATGGGTCAGGTGTGTTGAATCAGAAGGCTTCCCGGGCCCGATGAAATGAGTCCTGGGGGAGGAAGGAAGCGCTGCGTAGAGAGTTGCTCCACAGGGAGAAAGGAGCCACCATTTTCAGGAGAATGATCCCCAGAAGCATGAGCAGTCCAGATGCCGTGGCTTCACACAAGACGCTGGTGGGTGTTATGTCTGAAGCGGGGACCTGGGCGTCGGTGTTCTTTCATGCTCATAACTGATTTTCAGGTGAGCCCAATGGATCACCTGTCTGCCAGTCATGCTCATCACACTGTACTTTGCACACACGTCACACAGAGACACTGTTAATACGCGCATTTGTGTGCTTGAGCAGGGTTGCACCCAAGATTCTGTGGTTGTATGGAGCCCTGAGTTATGCCCTGGACATCTTTCCTCTCGGAATGGTCAACTTGGATCGCTGTACCGAACGAGAAACGGAGCCTGAAATCCAATCAGCGAATACACAAAAGGAAGGGGCCATTTCCCACAATCATTTCCACTGCAACACCACCTCGGATGAACAAGTCTCACTGCAGGTCAGGGACTGTGCTTCAGAGATGCACCTTTCGCAGCTGGACGATTGACCCAGAATCTCCCAGACGCCATTTTGATGCACACCAAATGCGATTTATTTCAGTGCTTGCTGATTTTATTTTAGTTGAATACACACACGCTCCCGTGTCTGATTTCCTTTATTATCAATACGACTTACTTCCAAATGACTCACATACCAGTGGGATGATTTTCTGCTTCAATTCATTGGAAATGGACACCATTCAATAGGCAAGTGTGTCTGTCTGTCTGTCTCCAGCATTCTGTGGGTTCCACCAAGGGCACAAGTCCTAGGGCGCCTGACGTCCATTCAACAAGTAATGTAAAAACGGCGAGGCAGGTTCAAAGAAGAACACCCTTCCTCTCTTCAAATGCGTTCCAGTTTCCACTACTCAAGGTAGCGAGAAGGATCCACACAAGTCCCACGTTCGCAAAATTTCAACTTCTGGTGCTCACCAACAACTGACGAATGAAACACACCCCAAGAGAAAATAGTCAACCCCGTCCCCTGCAATAACCTCACGCGCAACCCTACACCGCAATATGTCATATTCAGAAATTCACACTGAATGACATCTACCGTGAACACAAACACACAGACAATCCCTCCACAGGTTCAGAAGACTCACGACTGCAAAACTCGATGTTTCCCATGTCTGGGCTCATCCTGAAACGCAGCCATCACTATCCAGTTTTCCCTCTTGTGTAGACAGACACCTGGGCTCCTCATTACTTTATGTCGGATTGACTGCGTATGTGATGGTGTGTGTGTGTGCGCGCGCGAACCCCCTCGTGGGTGTGTGTGTGTGTGTGTGTACGTGTATGTGTGTGTGTCAGTGTGTGTGCACATGCACTCCTGCGTTTGCATGGAGACTTTTCCTGAGATCACTGGCACACAAACAGAGCCCTCTTGCTGTGTTTGTTCCTCCCTTTGGATCTCCTGGTCCTCCCTTGCAGAGAAGTGAGTGTGCCAGTGTGCATGGACTCCTGAGGTGCCAGGTTCCTTGAAGAGAGGTTCAGCAGGGAGCTTTGCTGTTCAGGATGACGGTTGTTCATTCCACTCTTGTATTTTGATGGATGAATCACAAGCACGTTGGGAGGCAGGGTACATTCGACTTTTCTGACGTTGAAGTCAGGCTTGGTTTTGTTTTGCTCTTGGAGGAACTTCCAGTGGTCTAAGGTGCTTTCCTGAGTGGCTCTTTCCACCAAGTGCTCCTCCAAGTCGGGTACCTGGAGGCAGGGTTCTCTCTGGAGCTCCCCTTGCGTTGCTCGCCTGTCTTTGTGTTCAGCACCAAGGGCTCCTGGTTCCCTGCCTATTGACACACTCTCACTGCATCTTTCCAGTTGACTCTTCTGGATGTAAAAGAGGACATAGGCCTGTTGACTCAGGACAGAAGCGATGCTACAGGCAGTGACCTCGGCGTCATCCATTTTATACCACTGGCCTCCTGGAGCTTTGACATAAGAGAGGTAATGTCCGTTGTGACAACTCCACCCAGCATGGACCAGCACAGCATAGAGGACATAGACAAGAGGTCCTGTGTTCTGCTGAGACACGTATGGCTGCATGTCAAGGCACTCAGGGTATTGCACATTCTTGGCAAGTTTGTTGCCTGTGACATCGGAGAATCTCTTCAATACAAGGATGAGGACCTTGGCAGAAGTGTGTAGAGTGAACGTCTTGGAGGCAGGCGCCTTCTGGAGACAAAGACCACAATGATAGGCATTCTCTCCATTGAGTTCTTCGGGCTTCACCACCTGTTCCAAAGCTTGCTTCACACTCTGAGCTGCCTGGATATCCAGGGCAATGTCCAGGTAAGGGTCAAAGGTGTCCGAAACGCCCTGGCAGTGGAGACACTTGATTTGAGATCTCCAGCAGCCTCCAAATATCTGGTGGATGAGGGTGGTGTCCTCAGAGTCATGATCTACCTGCTTGTGCCCGGGAAGGCATGCCTTTTTCATGGCATCCACAATGAACATCAGAAATTCATGGGCATCTTCCTGCTTGCCTCGATGGAAGCCAGCAACCAATGCCTGTGAGGGCTGGATGACGTGGCCAGGACGGTGGAGGGCCCGTGTGATGTGAGCTTCCATCGTACACAGCATGCAGCACTTGTGATGATGACAAAGTTGAGAGTGCTCCCGGGACAGCATGTAGTTGGCAAGGGGTGGTGTGTATGTCAGGCACTGCAGGGAAGCATTCACATAGCAAGTATTTCCCATATTCTGGAGCCCAGCCCCCACCGCAGCAGGTCTCCTGCTACTGAGAGGAAGCTTCTCCCCAGGGGCAGGCTGTCTTGCCACAGGAGCCAAACCATCACAGAGGTCGACATGGGTCTCAGATGACAGTGGTGACTTCTCAGGTAGAGAAGTCCGCTGGATTTCAGCAAAAGCTGCATCTGGCCGAGAAGATGTGAGTTTTGAAAAGTGGTTGAACTGCCACTCACCTCCCAAGTGGAGTGAATCGGCCTCCATGTCGCCAGGAGCAAGGATCACAAGCTTTCTCTGCTGGGACCGCACGTTGCAGAAAGATGCTATCTCTTCCGAGAGAGTCTTCAAATGACACGCCATCTGGCCGCATCAGCCCTTATATAACTCAACCCCGCCTACCTCGAACACCCCACCCACCCATCAGGTACGCGGTCCACCAATCCAATATCAGCACTCAGTTAAAGAATGAATCATAGGGTGTGTCCCCTTGTATTCCCCAGGGAGTTCACTTAAAACTCCTGGGGAATGCGTTAGTTTACTTAAAACAGTGGTGTTTACTTAAAACAGTAAACTTAAGTGGTAGTTTACTTAAAATGCGTTAGTTTACTTAAAACATGCAGAATCATGCCCATGTGAGTGTTTCTTTGTGTTTGTTTATATTTCTGGGTGTGTGTGTGTGTGTTTGAGTTGCGATGGGCTTCTAACTATGTGCTTTTGGCAGATACGACCATCCTTTCAGGCATTGAAGGACAGGAAGTCAGACCTGTACTTTCTGACTTGAGAATCATCAATGAAGTACAGTTAATAACACGGTGTATTTGTTTCCTTAATATCAAAGAATAGATCCATGCAGTCTAATAAGTATTCTGGCAGTAACCTTTCCATGTTCAGCCTATTGATTCTGTGTTCGAGTGAAATGACTTACCAGTGGGGACCAAGACATGTCTTTGCAGGAAATGCTCTTGTGGAAGCTATATACCCAAATCATAAAGCATCAAGTGTTGGAAACATGCACTGAACCTAGACGAAATACTTAGTGCCCAAATTAGACTGTGAAAGACTTTCAGGAAATCATGCAATCACCGACATACCAATTGATGACATTCCCCGAATTTATGATTGCAAGTAAAGAGAAATACTCATGACATTCTATTTCCAGTGATTGAGGTCGTATGACCGCAATTTAAGAAATCATGAAATCAGAAAACTTGACTAATCACAATCTAATCCAACTAAAACCTTGGGTTCATTTAAGAAAGGATGAATATAAAAACAACATATCACGCAGCATGGGAGATAATATTTTAATACGTATGTGATAATAGATCAACATTTGAGAGAGATGAAATAAATAGTTGTAAATTTGAGAATAGCATATAACCAGAATTAAACACTGTAAATGCCTGGGTGATGGGAATGAGTCCCTGTCTCAGGAAGAAACATAGAGATTTAAAAGCAGGGCGTCTAAAAGAGATTTGCATACCATTGTTAATACTGGCAGTTGTTTTAGTAAGAAAGGGAAAAATAAACCATTTGTCTTAGGGATTCTTGCATGTATTTTTCATCGTCTGAGATGTTGCTTCCAATTCCAGTTAAGCATTGTGTGGTGGACTTGCAGTTACCACATTTGGTGGAAAATGTCATGCTGATGAAGGTAGACTTGTTTCCCAAACTAAGAGGGACAGAATTTGGGTGTTTCTTTGGGACTTTCGGCTTACTAGGAATAAAGATCCTGGCTCTAGGGATTTTCTTAAAATTTTTCAGATAATGAGAAAGAGAATAGAATTTGGGCCAGGCGCCAAGGCCTCGAGGTGTACAGAAGCATCCCCGGTCTCAGGGCCCATGAAATCAGGATGATTTCAGGGAGGATGGTGGAATGAGGAGAGTGTGACCTTTGGCCTCCTTTCTTTCCCTTTTCTTTTCATGGGTCAGGTGTGTTGAATCAGAAGGCTTCCCGGGCCCGATGAAATGAGTCCTGGGGGAGGAAAGAAGCGCTGCGTAGAGAGTTGCTCCACAGGGAGAAAGGAGCCACCATTTTCAGGAGAATGATCCCCAGAAGCATGAGCAGTCCAGATGCCGTGGCTTCACACAAGACGCTGGTGGGTGTTATGTCTGAAGCGGGGACCTGGGCGTCGGTGTTCTTTCATGCTCATAACTGATTTTCAGGTGAGCCCAATGGATCACCTGTCTGCCAGTCATGCTCATCACACTGTACTTTGCACACACGTCACACAGAGACACTGTTAATACGCGCATTTGTGTGCTTGAGCAGGGTTGCACCCAAGATTCTGTGGTTGTATGGAGCCCTGAGTTATGCCCTGGACATCTTTCCGCTCGGGTTGGTCAACTTGGATCGCTGTACCGAACGAGAAACGGAGCCTGAAATCCAATCAGCGAATACACAAAAGGAAGGGGCCATTTCCCACAATCATTTCCATTGCAACACCACCTCGGATGAACAAGTCTCACTGCAGGTCAGGGACTGTGCTTCAGAGATGCACCTTTCGCAGCTGGACGATTGACCCGGAATCTCCCAGACGCCATTTTGATGCACACCAAATGCGATTTATTTCAGTGCTTGCTGATTTTATTTTAGTTGAATACACACACGCTCCCGTGTTTGATTTCCTTTATTATCAATACGACTTACTTCCAAATGACTCACATAGCAGTGGGATGATTTTCTGCTTCAATTCATTGGAAATGGACACCATTCAATAGGCAAGTGTGTCTGTCTGTCTGTCTCCAGCATTCTGTGGGTTCCACCAAGGGCACAAGTCCTAGGGCGCCTGACGTCCATTCAACAAGTAATGTAAAAACGGCGAGGCAGGTTCAAAAGAAGAACACCCTTCCTCTCTTCAAATGCGTTCCAGTTTCCACTACTCAAGGTAGCGAGAAGGATCCACACAAGTCCCACGTTCGCAAAATTTCAACTTCTGGTGCTCACCAACAACTGACGAATGAAACACACCCCAAGAGAAAATAGTCAACCCCGTCCCCTGCAATAACCTCACGCGCAACCCTACACCGCAATATGTCATATTCAGAAATTCACACTGAATGACATCTACCGTGAACACAAACACACAGACAATCCCTCCACAGGTTCAGAAGACTCACGACTGCAAAACTCGATGTTTCCCATGTCTGGGCTCATCCTGAAACGCAGCCATCACTATCCAGTTTTCCCTCTTGTGCAGACAGACACCTGGGCTCCTCATTACTTTATGTCGGATTGACTGCGTATGTGATGGTGTGTGTGTGTGCGCGCGCGAACCCCCTCGTGGGTGTGTGTGTGTGTGTGTACGTGTATGTGTGTGTGTGTCAGTGTGTGTGCACATGCACTCCTGCGTTTGCATGGAGACTTTTCTTGAGATCACTGGCACACAAACAGAGCCCTCTTGCTGTGTTTGTTCCTCCCTTTGGATCTCCTGGTCCTCCCTTGCAGAGAAGTGAGTGTGCCAGTGTTCATGGACTCCTGAGGTGCCAGGTTCCTTGAAGAGAGGTTCAGCAGGGAGCTTTGCTGTTCAGGATGACGGTTGTTCATCCCACACTTGTATTTTGATGGATGAATCACAAGCACGTTGGGAGGCAGGGTACATTCGACTTTTCTGACGTTGAAGTCAGGCTTGGTTTGTTTTGCTCTTGGAGGAACTTCCAGTGGTGTAAGGTGCTTTCCTGAGTGGCTCTTTCCACCAAGTGCTCCTCCAAGTCGGGTACCTGGAGGCAGGGTTCTCTCTGGAGCTCCCCTTGCGTTGCTCGCCTGTCTTTGTGTTCAGCACCAAGGGCTCCTGGTTCCCTGCCTATTGACACACTCTCACTGCATCTTTCCAGTTGACTCTTCTGGATGTAAAAGAGGACATAGGCCTGTTGACTCAGGACAGAAGCGATGCTACAGGCAGTGACCTCGGCGTCATCCATTTTATACCACTGGCCTCCTGGAGCTTTGACATAAGAGAGGTAATGTCCGTTGTGACAACTCCACCCAGCATGGACCAGCACAGCATAGAGGACATAGACAAGAGGTCCTGTGTTCTGCTGAGACACGTATGGCTGCATGTCAAGGCACTCAGGGTATTGCACATTCTTGGCAAGTTTGTTGCCTGTGACATCGGAGAATCTCTTCAATACAAGGATGAGGACCTTGGCAGAAGTGTGTAGAGTGAACGTCTTGGAGGCAGGCGCCTTCTGGAGACAAAGACCACAATGATAGGCATTCTCTCCATTGAGTTCTTCGGGCTTCACCACCTGTTCCAAAGCTTGCTTCACACTCTGAGCTGCCTGGATATCCAGGGCAATGTCCAGGTAAGGGTCAAAGGTGTCCGAAACGCCCTGGCAGTGGAGACACTTGATTTGAGATCTCCAGCAGCCTCCAAATATCTGGTGGATGAGGGTGGTGTCCTCAGAGTCATGATCTACCTGCTTGTGCCCGGGAAGGCATGCCTTTTTCATGGCATCCACAATGAACATCAGAAATTCATGGGCATCTTCCTGCTTGCCTCGATGGAAGCCAGCAACCAATGCCTGTGAGGGCTGGATGACGTGGCCAGGACGGTGGAGGGCCCGTGTGATGTGAGCTTCCATCGTACACAGCATGCAGCACTTGTGATGATGACAAAGTTGAGAGTGCTCCCGGGACAGCATGTAGTTGGCAAGGGGTGGTGTGTATGTCAGGCACTGCAGGGAAGCATTCACATAGCAAGTATTTCCCATATTCTGGAGCCCAGCCCCCACCGCAGCAGGTCTCCTGCTACTGAGAGGAAGCTTCTCCCCAGGGGCAGGCTGTCTTGCCACAGGAGCCAAACCATCACAGAGGTCGACATGGGTCTCAGATGACAGTGGTGACTTCTCAGGTAGAGAAGTCCGCTGGATTTCAGCAAAAGCTGCATCTGGCCGAGAAGATGTGAGTTTTGAAAAGTGGTTGAACTGCCACTCACCTCCCAAGTGGAGTGAATCGGCCTCCATGTCGCCAGGAGCAAGGATCACAAGCTTTCTCTGCTGGGACCGCACGTTGCAGAAAGATGCTATCTCTTCCGAGAGAGTCTTCAAATGACACGCCATCTGGCCGCATCAGCCCTTATATAACTCAACCCCGCCTACCTCGAACACCCCACCCACCCATCAGGTACGCGGTCCACCAATCCAATATCAGCACTCGGTTAAAGAATGAATCATAGGGTGTGTCCCCTTGTATTCCCCAGGGAGTTCACTTAAAACTCCTGGGGAATGCGTTAGTTTACTTAAAACAGTGGTGTTTACTTAAAACAGTAAACTTAAGTGGTAGTTTACTTAAAATGCGTTAGTTTACTTAAAACATGCAGAATCATGCCCATGTGAGTGTTTCTTTGTGTTTGTTTATATTTCTGGGTGTGTGTGTGTGTGTTTGAGTTGCGATGGGCTTCTAACTATGTGCTTTTGGCAGATACGACCATCCTTTCAGGCATTGAAGGACAGGAAGTCAGACCTGTACTTTCTGACTTGAGAATCATCAATGAAGTACAGTTAATAACACGGTGTATTTGTTTCCTTACTATCAAAGAATAGATCCATGCAGTCTAATAAGTATTCTGGCAGTAACCTTTCCATGTTCAGCCTATTGATTCTGTGTTCGAGTGAAATGACTTACCAGTGGGGACCAAGACATGTCTTTGCAGAAAATGCTCTTGTGGAAGCTATATACCCAAATCATAAAGCATCAAGTGTTGGAAACATGCACTGAACCTAGACGAAATACTTAGTGCCCAAATTAGACTGTGAAAGACTTTCAGGAAATCATGCAATCACCGACATACCAATTGATGACATTCCCCGAATTTATGATTGCAAGTAAAGAGAAATACTCATGACATTCTATTTCCAGTGATTGAGGTCGTATGACCGCAATTTAAGAAATCATGAAATCAGAAAACTTGACTAATCACAATCTAATCCAACTAAAACCTTGGGTTCATTTAAGAAAGGATGAATATAAAAACAACATATCACGCAGCATGGGAGATAATATTTTAATACGCATGTGATAATAGATCAACATTTGAGAGAGATGAAATAAATAGTTGTAAATTTGAGAATAGCATATAACCAGAATTAAACACTGTAAATGCCTGGGTGATGGGAATGAGTCCCTGTCTCAGGAAGAAACATAGAGATTTAAAAGCAGGGCGTCTAAAAGAGATTTGCATACCATTGTTAATACTGGCAGTTGTTTCAGTAAGAAAGGGAAAAATAAACCATTTGTCTTAGGGATTCTTGCATGTATTTTTCATCGTCTGAGATGTTGCTTCCAATTCCAGTTAAGCATTGTGTGGTGGACTTGCAGTTACCACATTTGGTGGAAAATGTCATGCTGATGAAGGTAGACTTGTTTCCCAAACTAAGAGGGACAGAATTTGGGTGTTTCTTTGGGACTTTCGGCTTACTAGGAATAAAGATCCTGGCTCTAGGGATTTTCTTAAAATTTTTCAGATAATGAGAAAGAGAATAGAATTTGGGCCAGGCGCCAAGGCCTCGAGGTGTACAGAAGCATCCCCGGTCTCAGGGCCCATGAAATCAGGATGATTTCAGGGAGGATGGTGGAATGAGGAGAGTGTGACCTTTGGCCTCCTTTCTTTCCCTTTTCTTTTCATGGGTCAGGTGTGTTGAATCAGAAGGCTTCCCGGGCCCGATGAAATGAGTCCTGGGGGAGGAAAGAAGCGCTGCGTAGAGAGTTGCTCCACAGGGAGAAAGGAGCCACCATTTTCAGGAGAATGATCCCCAGAAGCATGAGCAGTCCAGATGCCGTGGCTTCACACAAGACGCTGGTGGGTGTTATGTCTGAAGCGGGGACCTGGGCGTCGGTGTTCTTTCATGCTCATAACTGATTTTCAGGTGAGCCCAATGGATCACCTGTCTGCCAGTCATGCTCATCACACTGTACTTTGCACACACGTCACACAGAGACACTGTTAATACGCGCATTTGTGTGCTTGAGCAGGGTTGCACCCAAGATTCTGTGGTTGTATGGAGCCCTGAGTTATGCCCTGGACATCTTTCCGCTCGGGTTGGTCAACTTGGATCGCTGTACCGAACGAGAAACGGAGCCTGAAATCCAATCAGCGAATACACAAAAGGAAGGGGCCATTTCCCACAATCATTTCCACTGCAACACCACCTCGGATGAACAAGTCTCACTGCAGGTCAGGGACTGTGCTTCAGAGATGCACCTTTCGCAGCTGGACGATTGACCCGGAATCTCCCAGACGCCATTTTGATGCACACCAAATGCGATTTATTTCAGTGCTTGCTGATTTTATTTTAGTTGAATACACACACGCTCCTGTTTCTGATTTCCTTTATTATCAATACGACTTACTTCCAAATGACTCACATACCAGTGGGACGATTTTCTGCTTCAATTCATTGGAAATGGACACCATTCAATAGGCAAGTGTGTCTGTCTGTCTGTCTCCAGCATTCTGTGGCTTCCACCAAGGGCACAAGTCCTAGGGCGCCTGACGTCCATTCAACAAGTAATGTAAAAACGGCGAGGCAGGTTCAAAAGAAGAACACCCTTCCTCTCTTCAAATGCGTTCCAGTTTCCGCTACTCAAGGTAGCGAGAAGGATCCACACAAGTCCCACGTTCGCAAAATTTCAACTTCTGGTGCTCACCAACAACTGACGAATGAAACACACCCCAAGAGAAAATAGTCAACCCCGTCCCCTGCAATAACCTCACGCGCAACCCTACACCGCAATATGTCATATTCAGAAATTCACACTGAATGACATCTACCGTGAACACAAACACACAGACAATCCCTCCACAGGTTCAGAAGACTCACGACTGCAAAACTCGATGTTTCCCATGTCTGGGCTCATCCTGAAACGCAGCCATCACTATCCAGTTTTCCCTCTTGTGTAGACAGACACCTGGGCTCCTCATTACTTTATGTCGGATTGACTGCGTATGTGATGGTGTGTGTGTGTGTGCACGCGAACCCCCTCGTGGGTGTGTGTGTGTGTGTGTGTACGTGTATGTGTGTGTGTGTCAGTGTGTGTGCACATGCACTCCTGCGTTTGCATGGAGACTTTTCTTGAGATCACTGGCACACAAACAGAGCCCTCTTGCTGTGTTTGTTCCTCCCTTTGGATCTCCTGGTCCTCCCTTGCAGAGAAGTGAGTGTGCCAGTGTTCATGGACTCCTGAGGTGCCAGGTTCCTTGAAGAGAGGTTCAGCAGGGAGCTTTGCTGTTCAGGATGACGGTTGTTCATCCCACTCTTGTATTTTGATGGATGAATCACAAGCACGTTGGGAGGCAGGGTACATTCGACTTTTCTGACGTTGAAGTCAGGCTTGGTTTTGTTTTGCTCTTGGAGGAACTTCCAGTGGTCTAAGGTGCTTTCCTGAGTGGCTCTTTCCACCAAGTGCTCCTCCAAGTCGGGTACCTGGAGGCAGGGTTCTCTCTGGAGCTCCCCTTGCGTTGCTCGCCTGTCTTTGTGTTCAGCACCAAGGGCTCCTGGTTCCCTGCCTATTGACACACTCTCACTGCATCTTTCCAGTTGACTCTTCTGGATGTAAAAGAGGACATAGGCCTGTTGACTCAGGACAGAAGCGATGCTACAGGCAGTGACCTCGGCGTCATCCATTTTATACCACTGGCCTCCTGGAGCTTTGACATAAGAGAGGTAATGTCCGTTGTGACAACTCCACCCAGCATGGACCAGCACAGCATAGAGGACATAGACAAGAGGTCCTGTGTTCTGCTGAGACACGTATGGCTGCATGTCAAGGCACTCAGGGTATTGCACATTCTTGGCAAGTTTGTTGCCTGTGACATCGGAGAATCTCTTCAATACAAGGATGAGGACCTTGGCAGAAGTGTGTAGAGTGAACGTCTTGGAGGCAGGCGCCTTCTGGAGACAAAGACCACAATGATAGGCATTCTCTCCATTGAGTTCTTCGGGCTTCACCACCTGTTCCAAAGCTTGCTTCACACTCTGAGCTGCCTGGATATCCAGGGCAATGTCCAGGTAAGGGTCAAAGGTGTCCGAAACGCCCTGGCAGTGGAGACACTTGATTTGAGATCTCCAGCAGCCTCCAAATATCTGGTGGATGAGGGTGGTGTCCTCAGAGTCATGATCTACCTGCTTGTGCCCGGGAAGGCATGCCTTTTTCATGGCATCCACAATGAACATCAGAAATTCATGGGCATCTTCCTGCTTGCCTCGATGGAAGCCAGCAACCAATGCCTGTGAGGGCTGGATGACGTGGCCAGGACGGTGGAGGGCCCGTGTGATGTGAGCTTCCATCGTACACAGCATGCAGCACTTGTGATGATGACAAAGTTGAGAGTGCTCCCGGGACAGCATGTAGTTGGCAAGGGGTGGTGTGTATGTCAGGCACTGCAGGGAAGCATTCACATAGCAAGTATTTCCCATATTCTGGAGCCCAGCCCCCACCGCAGCAGGTCTCCTGCTACTGAGAGGAAGCTTCTCCCCAGGGGCAGGCTGTCTTGCCACAGGAGCCAAACCATCACAGAGGTCGACATGGGTCTCAGATGACAGTGGTGACTTCTCAGGTAGAGAAGTCCGCTGGATTTCAGCAAAAGCTGCATCTGGCCGAGAAGATGTGAGTTTTGAAAAGTGGTTGAACTGCCACTCACCTCCCAAGTGGAGTGAATCGGCCTCCATGTCGCCAGGAGCAAGGATCACAAGCTTTCTCTGCTGGGACCGCACGTTGCAGAAAGATGCTATCTCTTCCGAGAGAGTCTTCAAATGACACGCCATCTGGCCGCATCAGCCCTTATATAACTCAACCCCGCCTACCTCGAACACCCCACCCACCCATCAGGTACGCGGTCCACCAATCCAATATCAGCACTCGGTTAAAGAATGAATCATAGGGTGTGTCCCCTTGTATTCCCCAGGGAGTTCACTTAAAACTCCTGGGGAATGCGTTAGTTTACTTAAAACAGTGGTGTTTACTTAAAACAGTAAACTTAAGTGGTAGTTTACTTAAAATGCGTTAGTTTACTTAAAACATGCAGAATCATGCCCATGTGAGTGTTTCTTTGTGTTTGTTTATATTTCTGGGTGTGTGTGTGTGTGTTTGAGCTGCGATGGGCTTCTAACTATGTGCTTTTGGCAGATACGACCATCCTTTCAGGCATTGAAGGACAGGAAGTCAGACCTGTACTTTCTGACTTGAGAATCATCAATGAAGTACAGTTAATAACATGGTGTATTTGTTTCCTTAATATCAAAGAATAGATCCATGCAGTCTAATAAGTATTCTAGCAGTAACCTTTCCATGTTCAGCCTATTGATTCTGTGTTCGAGTGAAATGACTTACCAGTGGGGACCAAGACATGTCTTTGCAGGAAATGCTCTTGTGGAAGCTATATACCCAAATCATAAAGCATCAAGTGTTGGAAACATGCACTGAACCTAGACGAAATACTTAGTGCCCAAATTAGACTGTGAAAGACTTTCAGGAAATCATGCAATCACCGACATACCAATTGATGACATTCCCCGAATTTATGATTGCAAGTAAAGAGAAATACTCATGACATTCTATTTCCAGTGATTGAGGTCGTATGACCGCAATTTAAGAAATCATGAAACCAGAAAACTTGACTAATCACAATCTAATCCAACTAAAACCTTGGGTTCATTTAAGAAAGGATGAATATAAAAACAACATATCACGCAGCATGGGAGATAATATTTTAATACGTATGTGATAATAGATCAACATTTGAGAGAGATGAAATAAATAGTTGTAAATTTGAGAATAGCATATAACCAGAATTAAACACTGTAAATGCCTGGGTGATGGGAATGAGTCCCTGTCTCAGGAAGAAACATAGAGATTTAAAAGCAGGGCGTCTAAAAGAGATTTGCATACCATTGTTAATACTGGCAGTTGTTTTAGTAAGAAAGGGAAAAATAAACCATTTGTCTTAGGGATTCTTGCATGTATTTTTCATCGTCTGAGATGTTGCTTCCAATTCCAGTTAAGCATTGTGTGGTGGACTTGCAGTTACCACATTTGGTGGAAAATGTCATGCTGATGAAGGTAGACTTGTTTCCCAAACTAAGAGGGACAGAATTTGGGTGTTTCTTTGGGACTTTCGGCTTACTAGGAATAAAGATCCTGGCTCTAGGGATTTTCTTAAAATTTTTCAGATAATGAGAAAGAGAATAGAATTTGGGCCAGGCGCCAAGGCCTCGAGGTGTACAGAAGCATCCCCGGTCTCAGGGCCCATGAAATCAGGATGATTTCAGGGAGGATGGTGGAATGAGGAGAGTGTGACCTTTGGCCTCCTTTCTTTCCCTTTTCTTTTCATGGGTCAGGTGTGTTGAATCAGAAGGCTTCCCGGGCCCGATGAAATGAGTCCTGGGGGAGGAAAGAAGCGCTGCGTAGAGAGTTGCCCCACAGGGAGAAAGGAGCCACCATTTTCAGGAGAATGATCCCCAGAAGCATGAGCAGTCCAGATGCCGTGGCTTCACACAAGACGCTGGTGGGTGTTATGTCTGAAGCGGGGACCTGGGCGTCGGTGTTCTTTCATGCTCATAACTGATTTTCAGGTGAGCCCAATGGATCACCTGTCTGCCAGTCATGCTCATCACACTGTACTTTGCACACACGTCACACAGAGACACTGTTAATACGCGCATTTGTGTGCTTGAGCAGGGTTGCACCCAAGATTCTGTGGTTGTATGGAGCCCTGAGTTATGCCCTGGACATCTTTCCTCTCGGGTTGGTCAACTTGGATCGCTGTACCGAACGAGAAACGGAGCCTGAAATCCAATCAGCGAATACACAAAAGGAAGGGGCCATTTCCCACAATCATTTCCACTGCAACACCACCTCGGATGAACAAGTCTCACTGCAGGTCAGGGACTGTGTTTCAGAGATGCACCTTTCGCAGCTGGACGATTGACCCGGAATCTCCCAGACGCCATTTTGATGCACACCAAATGCGATTTATTTCAGTGCTTGCTGATTTTATTTTAGTTGAATACACACACGCTCCTGTGTCTGATTTCCTTTATTATCAATACGACTTACTTCCAAATGACTCACATACCAGTGGGATGATTTTCTGCTTCAATTCATTGGAAATGGACACCATTCAATAGGCAAGTGTGTCTGTCTGTCTGTCTCCAGCATTCTGTGGGTTCCACCAAGGGCACAAGTCCTAGGGCGCCTGACGTCCATTCAACAAGTAATGTAAAAACGGCGAGGCAGGTTCAAAAGAAGAACACCCTTCCTCTCTTCAAATGCGTTCCAGTTTCCGCTACTCAAGGTAGCGAGAAGGATCCACACAAGTCCCACGTTCGCAAAATTTCAACTTCTGGTGCTCACCAACAACTGACGAATGAAACACACCCCAAGAGAAAATAGTCAACCCCGTCCCCTGCAATAACCTCACGCGCAACCCTACACCGCAATATGTCATATTCAGAAATTCACACTGAATGACATCTACCGTGAACACAAACACACAGACAATCCCTCCACAGGTTCAGAAGACTCACGACTGCAAAACTCGATGTTTCCCATGTCTGGGCTCATCCTGAAACGCAGCCATCACTATCCAGTTTTCCCTCTTGTGTAGACAGACACCTGGGCTCCTCATTACTTTATGTCGGATTGACTGCGTATGTGATGGTGTGTGTGTGTGCGCGCGCGAACCCCCTCGTGGGTGTGTGTGTGTGTCTGTGTACGTGTATGTGTGTGTGTGTCAGTGTGTGTGCACATGCACTCCTGCGTTTGCATGGAGACTTTTCTTGAGATCACTGGCACACAAACAGAGCCCTCTTGCTGTGTTTGTTCCTCCCTTTGGATCTCCTGGTCCTCCCTTGCAGAGAAGTGAGTGTGCCAGTGTTCATGGACTCCTGAGGTGCCAGGTTCCTTGAAGAGAGGTTCAGCAGGGAGCTTTGCTGTTCAGGATGACGGTTGTTCATTCCACTCTTGTATTTTGATGGATGAATCACAAGCACGTTGGGAGGCAGGGTACATTCGACTTTTCTGACGTTGAAGTCAGGCTTGGTTTTGTTTTGCTCTTGGAGGAACTTCCAGTGGTCTAAGGTGCTTTCCTGAGTGGCTCTTTCCACCAAGTGCTCCTCCAAGTCGGGTACCTGGAGGCAGGGTTCTCTCTGGAGCTCCCCTTGCGTTGCTCGCCTGTCTTTGTGTTCAGCACCAAGGGCTCCTGGTTCCCTGCCTATTGACACACTCTCACTGCATCTTTCCAGTTGACTCTTCTGGATGTAAAAGAGGACATAGGCCTGTTGACTCAGGACAGAAGCGATGCTACAGGCAGTGACCTCGGCGTCATCCATTTTATACCACTGGCCTCCTGGAGCTTTGACATAAGAGAGGTAATGTCCGTTGTGACAACTCCACCCAGCATGGACCAGCACAGCATAGAGGACATAGACAAGAGGTCCTGTGTTCTGCTGAGACACGTATGGCTGCATGTCAAGGCACTCAGGGTATTGCACATTCTTGGCAAGTTTGTTGCCTGTGACATCGGAGAATCTCTTCAATACAAGGATGAGGACCTTGGCAGAAGTGTGTAGAGTGAACGTCTTGGAGGCAGGCGCCTTCTGGAGACAAAGACCACAATGATAGGCATTCTCTCCATTGAGTTCTTCGGGCTTCACCACCTGTTCCAAAGCTTGCTTCACACTCTGAGCTGCCTGGATATCCAGGGCAATGTCCAGGTAAGGGTCAAAGGTGTCCGAAACGCCCTGGCAGTGGAGACACTTGATTTGAGATCTCCAGCAGCCTCCAAATATCTGGTGGATGAGGGTGGTGTCCTCAGAGTCATGATCTACCTGCTTGTGCCCGGGAAGGCATGCCTTTTTCATGGCATCCACAATGAACATCAGAAATTCATGGGCATCTTCCTGCTTGCCTCGATGGAAGCCAGCAACCAATGCCTGTGAGGGCTGCATGACGTGGCCAGGACGGTGGAGGGCCCGTGTGATGTGAGCTTCCATCGTACACAGCATGCAGCACTTCTGATGATGACAAAGTTGAGAGTGCTCCCGGGACAGCATGTAGTTGGCAAGGGGTGGTGTGTATGTCAGGCACTGCAGGGAAGCATTCACATAGCAAGTATTTCCCATATTCTGGAGCCCAGCCCCCACCGCAGCAGGTCTCCTGCTACTGAGAGGAAGCTTCTCCCCAGGGGCAGGCTGTCTTGCCACAGGAGCCAAACCATCACAGAGGTCGACATGGGTCTCAGATGACAGTGGTGACTTCTCAGGTAGAGAAGTCCGCTGGATTTCAGCAAAAGCTGCATCTGGCCGAGAAGATGTGAGTTTTGAAAAGTGGTTGAACTGCCACTCACCTCCCAAGTGGAGTGAATCGGCCTCCATGTCGCCAGGAGCAAGGATCACAAGCTTTCTCTGCTGGGACCGCACGTTGCAGAAAGATGCTATCTCTTCCGAGAGAGTCTTCAAATGACACGCCATCTGGCCGCATCAGCCCTTATATAACTCAACCCCGCCTACCTCGAACACCCCACCCACCCATCAGGTACGCGGTCCACCAATCCAATATCAGCACTCGGTTAAAGAATGAATCATAGGGTGTGTCCCCTTGTATTCCCCAGGGAGTTCACTTAAAACTCCTGGGGAATGCGTTAGTTTACTTAAAACAGTGGTGTTTACTTAAAACAGTAAACTTAAGTGGTAGTTTACTTAAAATGCGTTAGTTTACTTAAAACATGCAGAATCATGCCCATGTGAGTGTTTCTTTGTGTTTGTTTATATTTCTGGGTGTGTGTGTGTGTGTTTGAGCTGCGATGGGCTTCTAACTATGTGCTTTTGGCAGATACGACCATCCTTTCAGGCATTGAAGGACAGGAAGTCAGACCTGTACTTTCTGACTTGAGAATCATCAATGAAGTACAGTTAATAACACGGTGTATTTGTTTCCTTAATATCAAAGAATAGATCCATGCAGTCTAATAAGTATTCTAGCAGTAACCTTTCCATGTTCAGCCTATTGATTCTGTGTTCGAGTGAAATGACTTACCAGTGGGGACCAAGACATGTCTTTGCAGGAAATGCTCTTGTGGAAGCTATATACCCAAATCATAAAGCATCAAGTGTTGGAAACATGCACTGAACCTAGACGAAATACTTAGTGCCCAAATTAGACTGTGAAAGACTTTCAGGAAATCATGCAATCACCGACATACCAATTGATGACATTCCCCGAATTTATGATTGCAAGTAAAGAGAAATACTCATGACATTCTATTTCCAGTGATTGAGGTCGTATGACCGCAATTTAAGAAATCATGAAATCAGAAAACTTGACTAATCACAATCTAATCCAACTAAAACCTTGGGTTCATTTAAGAAAGGATGAATATAAAAACAACATATCACGCAGCATGGGAGATAATATTTTAATACGTATGTGATAATAGATCAACATTTGAGAGAGATGAAATAAATAGTTGTAAATTTGAGAATAGCATATAACCAGAATTAAACACTGTAAATGCCTGGGTGATGGGAATGAGTCCCTGTCTCAGGAAGAAACATAGAGATTTAAAAGCAGGGCGTCTAAAAGAGATTTGCATACCATTGTTAATACTGGCAGTTGTTTCAGTAAGAAAGGGAAAAATAAACCATTTGTCTTAGGGATTCTTGCATGTATTCTTCATCGTCTGAGATGTTGCTTCCAATTCCAGTTAAGCATTGTGTGGTGGACTTGCAGTTACCACATTTGGTGGAAAATGTCATGCTGATGAAGGTAGACTTGTTTCCCAAACTAAGAGGGACAGAATTTGGGTGTTTCTTTGGGACTTTCGGCTTACTAGGAATAAAGATCCTGGCTCTAGGGATTTTCTTAAAATTTTTCAGATAATGAGAAAGAGAATAGAATTTGGGCCAGGCGCCAAGGCCTCGAGGTGTACAGAAGCATCCCCGGTCTCAGGGCCCATGAAATCAGGATGATTTCAGGGAGGATGGTGGAATGAGGAGAGTGTGACCTTTGGCCTCCTTTCTTTCCCTTTTCTTTTCATGGGTCAGGTGTGTTGAATCAGAAGGCTTCCCGGGCCCGATGAAATGAGTCCTGGGGGAGGAAAGAAGCGCTGCGTAGAGAGTTGCCCCACAGGGAGAAAGGAGCCACCATTTTCAGGAGAATGATCCCCAGAAGCATGAGCAGTCCAGATGCCGTGGCTTCACACAAGACGCTGGTGGGTGTTATGTCTGAAGCGGGGACCTGGGCGTCGGTGTTCTTTCATGCTCATAACTGATTTTCAGGTGAGCCCAATGGATCACCTGTCTGCCAGTCATGCTCATCACACTGTACTTTGCACACACGTCACACAGAGACACTGTTAATACGCGCATTTGTGTGCTTGAGCAGGGTTGCACCCAAGATTCTGTGGTTGTATGGAGCCCTGAGTTATGCCCTGGACATCTTTCCTCTCGGGTTGGTCAACTTGGATCGCTGTACCGAACGAGAAACGGAGCCTGAAATCCAATCAGCGAATACACAAAAGGAAGGGGCCATTTCCCACAATCATTTCCACTGCAACACCACCTCGGATGAACAATTCTCACTGCAGGTCAGGGACTGTGCTTCAGAGATGCACCTTTCGCAGCTGGACGATTGACCCGGAATCTCCCAGACGCCATTTTGATGCACACCAAATGCGATTTATTTCAGTGCTTGCTGATTTTATTTTAGTTGAATACACACACGCTCCTGTGTCTGATTTCCTTTATTATCAATACGACTTACTTCCAAATGACTCACATACCAGTGGGATGATTTTCTGCTTCAATTCATTGGAAATGGACACCATTCAATAGGCAAGTGTGTCTGTCTGTCTGTCTCCAGCATTCTGTGGGTTCCACCAAGGGCACAAGTCCTAGGGCGCCTGACGTCCATTCAACAAGTAATGTAAAAACGGCGAGGCAGGTTCAAAAGAAGAACACCCTTCCTCTCTTCAAATGCGTTCCAGTTTCCGCTACTCAAGGTAGCGAGAAGGATCCACACAAGTCCCACGTTCGCAAAATTTCAACTTCTGGTGCTCACCAACAACTGACGAATGAAACACACCCCAAGAGAAAATAGTCAACCCCGTCCCCTGCAATAACCTCACGCGCAACCCTACACCGCAATATGTCATATTCAGAAATTCACACTGAATGACATCTACCGTGAACACAAACACACAGACAATCCCTCCACAGGTTCAGAAGACTCACGACTGCAAAACTCGATGTTTCCCATGTCTGGGCTCATCCTGAAACGCAGCCATCACTATCCAGTTTTCCCTCTTGTGTAGACAGACACCTGGGCTCCTCATTACTTTATGTCGGATTGACTGCGTATGTGATGGTGTGTGTGTGTGCGCGCGCGAACCCCCTCGTGGGTGTGTGTGTGTGTCTGTGTACGTGTATGTGTGTGTGTGTCAGTGTGTGTGCACATGCACTCCTGCGTTTGCATGGAGACTTTTCTTGAGATCACTGGCACACAAACAGAGCCCTCTTGCTGTGTTTGTTCCTCCCTTTGGATCTCCTGGTCCTCCCTTGCAGAGAAGTGAGTGTGCCAGTGTTCATGGACTCCTGAGGTGCCAGGTTCCTTGAAGAGAGGTTCAGCAGGGAGCTTTGCTGTTCAGGATGACGGTTGTTCATTCCACTCTTGTATTTTGATGGATGAATCACAAGCACGTTGGGAGGCAGGGTACATTCGACTTTTCTGACGTTGAAGTCAGGCTTGGTTTTGTTTTGCTCTTGGAGGAACTTCCAGTGGTCTAAGGTGCTTTCCTGAGTGGCTCTTTCCACCAAGTGCTCCTCCAAGTCGGGTACCTGGAGGCAGGGTTCTCTCTGGAGCTCCCCTTGCGTTGCTCGCCTGTCTTTGTGTTCAGCACCAAGGGCTCCTGGTTCCCTGCCTATTGACACACTCTCACTGCATCTTTCCAGTTGACTCTTCTGGATGTAAAAGAGGACATAGGCCTGTTGACTCAGGACAGAAGCGATGCTACAGGCAGTGACCTCGGCGTCATCCATTTTATACCACTGGCCTCCTGGAGCTTTGACATAAGAGAGGTAATGTCCGTTGTGACAACTCCACCCAGCATGGACCAGCACAGCATAGAGGACATAGACAAGAGGTCCTGTGTTCTGCTGAGACACGTATGGCTGCATGTCAAGGCACTCAGGGTATTGCACATTCTTGGCAAGTTTGTTGCCTGTGACATCGGAGAATCTCTTCAATACAAGGATGAGGACCTTGGCAGAAGTGTGTAGAGTGAACGTCTTGGAGGCAGGCGCCTTCTGGAGACAAAGACCACAATGATAGGCATTCTCTCCATTGAGTTCTTCGGGCTTCACCACCTGTTCCAAAGCTTGCTTCACACTCTGAGCTGCCTGGATATCCAGGGCAATGTCCAGGTAAGGGTCAAAGGTGTCCGAAACGCCCTGGCAGTGGAGACACTTGATTTGAGATCTCCAGCAGCCTCCAAATATCTGGTGGATGAGGGTGGTGTCCTCAGAGTCATGATCTACCTGCTTGTGCCCGGGAAGGCATGCCTTTTTCATGGCATCCACAATGAACATCAGAAATTCATGGGCATCTTCCTGCTTGCCTCGATGGAAGCCAGCAACCAATGCCTGTGAGGGCTGCATGACGTGGCCAGGACGGTGGAGGGCCCGTGTGATGTGAGCTTCCATCGTACACAGCATGCAGCACTTGTGATGATGACAAAGTTGAGAGTGCTCCCGGGACAGCATGTAGTTGGCAAGGGGTGGTGTGTATGTCAGGCACTGCAGGGAAGCATTCACATAGCAAGTATTTCCCATATTCTGGAGCCCAGCCCCCACCGCAGCAGGTCTCCTGCTACTGAGAGGAAGCTTCTCCCCAGGGGCAGGCTGTCTTGCCACAGGAGCCAAACCATCACAGAGGTCGACATGGGTCTCAGATGACAGTGGTGACTTCTCAGGTAGAGAAGTCCGCTGGATTTCAGCAAAAGCTGCATCTGGCCGAGAAGATGTGAGTTTTGAAAAGTGGTTGAACTGCCACTCACCTCCCAAGTGGAGTGAATCGGCCTCCATGTCGCCAGGAGCAAGGATCACAAGCTTTCTCTGCTGGGACCGCACGTTGCAGAAAGATGCTATCTCTTCCGAGAGAGTCTTCAAATGACACGCCATCTGGCCGCATCAGCCCTTATATAACTCAACCCGGCCTACCTCGAACACCCCACCCACCCATCAGGTACGCGGTCCACCAATCCAATATCAGCACTCGGTTAAAGAATGAATCATAGGGTGTGTCCCCTTGTATTCCCCAGGGAGTTCACTTAAAACTCCTGGGGAATGCGTTAGTTTACTTAAAACAGTGGTGTTTACTTAAAACAGTAAACTTAAGTGGTAGTTTACTTAAAATGCGTTAGTTTACTTAAAACATGCAGAATCATGCCCATGTGAGTGTTTCTTTGTGTTTGTTTATATTTCTGGGTGTGTGTGTGTGTGTTTGAGCTGCGATGGCCTTCTAACTATGTGCTTTTGGCAGATACGACCATCCTTTCAGGCATTGAAGGACAGGAAGTCAGACCTGTACTTTCTGACTTGAGAATCATCAATGAAGTACAGTTAATAACACGGTGTATTTGTTTCCTTAATATCAAAGAATAGATCCATGCAGTCTAATAAGTATTCTAGCAGTAACCTTTCCATGTTCAGCCTATTGATTCTGTGTTCGAGTGAAATGACTTACCAGTGGGGACCAAGACATGTCTTTGCAGGAAATGCTCTTGTGGAAGCTATATACCCAAATCATAAAGCATCAAGTGTTGGAAACATGCACTGAACCTAGACGAAATACTTAGTGCCCAAATTAGACTGTGAAAGACTTTCAGGAAATCATGCAATCACCGACATACCAATTGATGACATTCCCCGAATTTATGATTGCAAGTAAAGAGAAATACTCATGACATTCTATTTCCAGTGATTGAGGTCGTATGACCGCAATTTAAGAAATCATGAAACCAGAAAACTTGACTAATCACAATCTAATCCAACTAAAACCTTGGGTTCATTTAAGAAAGGATGAATATAAAAACAACATATCACGCAGCATGGGAGATAATATTTTAATACGTATGTGATAATAGATCAACATTTGAGAGAGATGAAATAAATAGTTGTAAATTTGAGAATAGCATATAACCAGAATTAAACACTGTAAATGCCTGGGTGATGGGAATGAGTCCCTGTCTCAGGAAGAAACATAGAGATTTAAAAGCAGGGCGTCTAAAAGAGATTTGCATACCATTGTTAATACTGGCAGTTGTTTTAGTAAGAAAGGGAAAAATAAACCATTTGTCTTAGGGATTCTTGCATGTATTCTTCATCGTCTGAGATGTTGCTTCCAATTCCAGTTAAGCATTGTGTGGTGGACTTGCAGTTACCACATTTGGTGGAAAATGTCATGCTGATGAAGGTAGACTTGTTTCCCAAACTAAGAGGGACAGAATTTGGGTGTTTCTTTGGGACTTTCGGCTTACTAGGAATAAAGATCCTGGCTCTAGGGATTTTCTTAAAATTTTTCAGATAATGAGAAAGAGAATAGAATTTGGGCCAGGCGCCAAGGCCTCGAGGTGTACAGAAGCATCCCCGGTCTCAGGGCCCATGAAATCAGGATGATTTCAGGGAGGATGGTGGAATGAGGAGAGTGTGACCTTTGGCCTCCTTTCTTTCCCTTTTCTTTTCAGGGGTCAGGTGTGTTGAATCAGAAGGCTTCCCGGGCCCGATGAAATGAGTCCTGGGGGAGGAAAGAAGCGCTGCGTAGAGAGTTGCCCAACAGGGAGAAAGGAGCCACCATTTTCAGGAGAATGATCCCCAGAAGCATGAGCAGTCCAGATGCCGTGGCTTCACACAAGACGCTGGTGGGTGTTATGTCTGAAGCGGGGACCTGGGCGTCGGTGTTCTTTCATGCTCATAACTGATTTTCAGGTGAGCCCAATGGATCACCTGTCTGCCAGTCATGCTCATCACACTGTACTTTGCACACACGTCACACAGAGACACTGTTAATACGCGCATTTGTGTGCTTGAGCAGGGTTGCACCCAAGATTCTGTGGTTGTATGGAGCCCTGAGTTATGCCCTGGACATCTTTCCTCTCGGGTTGGTCAACTTGGATCGCTGTACCGAACGAGAAACGGAGCCTGAAATCCAATCAGCGAATACACAAAAGGAAGGGGCCATTTCCCACAATCATTTCCACTGCAACACCACCTCGGATGAACAAGTCTCACTGCAGGTCAGGGACTGTGTTTCAGAGATGCACCTTTCGCAGCTGGACGATTGACCCGGAATCTCCCAGACGCCATTTTGATGCACACCAAATGCGATTTATTTCAGTGCTTGCTGATTTTATTTTAGTTGAATACACACACGCTCCTGTGTCTGATTTCCTTTATTATCAATACGACTTACTTCCAAATGACTCACATACCAGTGGGATGATTTTCTGCTTCAATTCATTGGAAATGGACACCATTCAATAGGCAAGTGTGTCTGTCTGTCTGTCTCCAGCATTCTGTGGGTTCCACCAAGGGCACAAGTCCTAGGGCGCCTGACGTCCATTCAACAAGTAATGTAAAAACGGCGAGGCAGGTTCAAAAGAAGAACACCCTTCCTCTCTTCAAATGCGTTCCAGTTTCCGCTACTCAAGGTAGCGAGAAGGATCCACACAAGTCCCACGTTCGCAAAATTTCAACTTCTGGTGCTCACCAACAACTGACGAATGAAACACACCCCAAGAGAAAATAGTCAACCCCGTCCCCTGCAATAACCTCACGCGCAACCCTACACCGCAATATGTCATATTCAGAAATTCACACTGAATGACATCTACCGTGAACACAAACACACAGACAATCCCTCCACAGGTTCAGAAGACTCACGACTGCAAAACTCGATGTTTCCCATGTCTGGGCTCATCCTGAAACGCAGCCATCACTATCCAGTTTTCCCTCTTGTGTAGACAGACACCTGGGCTCCTCATTACTTTATGTCGGATTGACTGCGTATGTGATGGTGTGTGTGTGTGCGCGCGCGAACCCCCTCGTGGGTGTGTGTGTGTGTCTGTGTACGTGTATGTGTGTGTGTCAGTGTGTGTGCACATGCACTCCTGCGTTTGCATGGAGACTTTTCTTGAGATCACTGGCACACAAACAGAGCCCTCTTGCTGTGTTTGTTCCTCCCTTTGGATCTCCTGGTCCTCCCTTGCAGAGAAGTGAGTGTGCCAGTGTTCATGGACTCCTGAGGTGCCAGGTTCCTTGAAGAGAGGTTCAGCAGGGAGCTTTGCTGTTCAGGATGACGGTTGTTCATTCCACTCTTGTATTTTGATGGATGAATCACAAGCACGTTGGGAGGCAGGGTACATTCGACTTTTCTGACGTTGAAGTCAGGCTTGGTTTTGTTTTGCTCTTGGAGGAACTTCCAGTGGTCTAAGGTGCTTTCCTGAGTGGCTCTTTCCACCAAGTGCTCCTCCAAGTCGGGTACCTGGAGGCAGGGTTCTCTCTGGAGCTCCCCTTGCGTTGCTCGCCTGTCTTTGTGTTCAGCACCAAGGGCTCCTGGTTCCCTGCCTATTGACACACTCTCACTGCATCTTTCCAGTTGACTCTTCTGGATGTAAAAGAGGACATAGGCCTGTTGACTCAGGACAGAAGCGATGCTACAGGCAGTGACCTCGGCGTCATCCATTTTATACCACTGGCCTCCTGGAGCTTTGACATAAGAGAGGTAATGTCCGTTGTGACAACTCCACCCAGCATGGACCAGCACAGCATAGAGGACATAGACAAGAGGTCCTGTGTTCTGCTGAGACACGTATGGCTGCATGTCAAGGCACTCAGGGTATTGCACATTCTTGGCAAGTTTGTTGCCTGTGACATCGGAGAATCTCTTCAATACAAGGATGAGGACCTTGGCAGAAGTGTGTAGAGTGAACGTCTTGGAGGCAGGCGCCTTCTGGAGACAAAGACCACAATGATAGGCATTCTCTCCATTGAGTTCTTCGGGCTTCACCACCTGTTCCAAAGCTTGCTTCACACTCTGAGCTGCCTGGATATCCAGGGCAATGTCCAGGTAAGGGTCAAAGGTGTCCGAAACGCCCTGGCAGTGGAGACACTTGATTTGAGATCTCCAGCAGCCTCCAAATATCTGGTGGATGAGGGTGGTGTCCTCAGAGTCATGATCTACCTGCTTGTGCCCGGGAAGGCATGCCTTTTTCATGGCATCCACAATGAACATCAGAAATTCATGGGCATCTTCCTGCTTGCCTCGATGGAAGCCAGCAACCAATGCCTGTGAGGGCTGCATGACGTGGCCAGGACGGTGGAGGGCCCGTGTGATGTGAGCTTCCATCGTACACAGCATGCAGCACTTGTGATGATGACAAAGTTGAGAGTGCTCCCGGGACAGCATGTAGTTGGCAAGGGGTGGTGTGTATGTCAGGCACTGCAGGGAAGCATTCACATAGCAAGTATTTCCCATATTCTGGAGCCCAGCCCCCACCGCAGCAGGTCTCCTGCTACTGAGAGGAAGCTTCTCCCCAGGGGCAGGCTGTCTTGCCACAGGAGCCAAACCATCACAGAGGTCGACATGGGTCTCAGATGACAGTGGTGACTTCTCAGGTAGAGAAGTCCGCTGGATTTCAGCAAAAGCTGCATCTGGCCGAGAAGATGTGAGTTTTGAAAAGTGGTTGAACTGCCACTCACCTCCCAAGTGGAGTGAATCGGCCTCCATGTCGCCAGGAGCAAGGATCACAAGCTTTCTCTGCTGGGACCGCACGTTGCAGAAAGATGCTATCTCTTCCGAGAGAGTCTTCAAATGACACGCCATCTGGCCGCATCAGCCCTTATATAACTCAACCCGGCCTACCTCGAACACCCCACCCACCCATCAGGTACGCGGTCCACCAATCCAATATCAGCACTCGGTTAAAGAATGAATCATAGGGTGTGTCCCCTTGTATTCCCCAGGGAGTTCACTTAAAACTCCTGGGGAATGCGTTAGTTTACTTAAAACAGTGGTGTTTACTTAAAACAGTAAACTTAAGTGGTAGTTTACTTAAAATGCGTTAGTTTACTTAAAACATGCAGAATCATGCCCATGTGAGTGTTTCTTTGTGTTTGTTTATATTTCTGGGTGTGTGTGTGTGTGTTTGAGCTGCGATGGGCTTCTAACTATGTGCTTTTGGCAGATACGACCATCCTTTCAGGCATTGAAGGACAGGAAGTCAGACCTGTACTTTCTGACTTGAGAATCATCAATGAAGTACAGTTAATAACACGGTGTATTTGTTTCCTTAATATCAAAGAATAGATCCATGCAGTCTAATAAGTATTCTAGCAGTAACCTTTCCATGTTCAGCCTATTGATTCTGTGTTCGAGTGAAATGACTTACCAGTGGGGACCAAGACATGTCTTTGCAGGAAATGCTCTTGTGGAAGCTATATACCCAAATCATAAAGCATCAAGTGTTGGAAACATGCACTGAACCTAGACGAAATACTTAGTGCCCAAATTAGACTGTGAAAGACTTTCAGGAAATCATGCAATCACCGACATACCAATTGATGACATTCCCCGAATTTATGATTGCAAGTAAAGAGAAATACTCATGACATTCTATTTCCAGTGATTGAGGTCGTATGACCGCAATTTAAGAAATCATGAAACCAGAAAACTTGACTAATCACAATCTAATCCAACTAAAACCTTGGGTTCATTTAAGAAAGGATGAATATAAAAACAACATATCACGCAGCATGGGAGATAATATTTTAATACGTATGTGATAATAGATCAACATTTGAGAGAGATGAAATAAATAGTTGTAAATTTGAGAATAGCATATAACCAGAATTAAACACTGTAAATGCCTGGGTGATGGGAATGAGTCCCTGTCTCAGGAAGAAACATAGAGATTTAAAAGCAGGGCGTCTAAAAGAGATTTGCATACCATTGTTAATACTGGCAGTTGTTTTAGTAAGAAAGGGAAAAATAAACCATTTGTCTTAGGGATTCTTGCATGTATTCTTCATCGTCTGAGATGTTGCTTCCAATTCCAGTTAAGCATTGTGTGGTGGACTTGCAGTTACCACATTTGGTGGAAAATGTCATGCTGATGAAGGTAGACTTGTTTCCCAAACTAAGAGGGACAGAATTTGGGTGTTTCTTTGGGACTTTCGGCTTACTAGGAATAAAGATCCTGGCTCTAGGGATTTTCTTAAAATTTTTCAGATAATGAGAAAGAGAATAGAATTTGGGCCAGGCGCCAAGGCCTCGAGGTGTACAGAAGCATCCCCGGTCTCAGGGCCCATGAAATCAGGATGATTTCAGGGAGGATGGTGGAATGAGGAGAGTGTGACCTTTGGCCTCCTTTCTTTCCCTTTTCTTTTCAGGGGTCAGGTGTGTTGAATCAGAAGGCTTCCCGGGCCCGATGAAATGAGTCCTGGGGGAGGAAAGAAGCGCTGCGTAGAGAGTTGCCCCACAGGGAGAAAGGAGCCACCATTTTCAGGAGAATGATCCCCAGAAGCATGAGCAGTCCAGATGCCGTGGCTTCACACAAGACGCTGGTGGGTGTTATGTCTGAAGCGGGGACCTGGGCGTCGGTGTTCTTTCATGCTCATAACTGATTTTCAGGTGAGCCCAATGGATCACCTGTCTGCCAGTCATGCTCATCACACTGTACTTTGCACACACGTCACACAGAGACACTGTTAATACGCGCATTTGTGTGCTTGAGCAGGGTTGCACCCAAGATTCTGTGGTTGTATGGAGCCCTGAGTTATGCCCTGGACATCTTTCCTCTCGGGTTGGTCAACTTGGATCGCTGTACCGAACGAGAAACGGAGCCTGAAATCCAATCAGCGAATACACAAAAGGAAGGGGCCATTTCCCACAATCATTTCCACTGCAACACCACCTCGGATGAACAAGTCTCACTGCAGGTCAGGGACTGTGTTTCAGAGATGCACCTTTCGCAGCTGGACGATTGACCCGGAATCTCCCAGACGCCATTTTGATGCACACCAAATGCGATTTATTTCAGTGCTTGCTGATTTTATTTTAGTTGAATACACACACGCTCCTGTGTCTGATTTCCTTTATTATCAATACGACTTACTTCCAAATGACTCACATACCAGTGGGATGATTTTCTGCTTCAATTCATTGGAAATGGACACCATTCAATAGGCAAGTGTGTCTGTCTGTCTGTCTCCAGCATTCTGTGGGTTCCACCAAGGGCACAAGTCCTAGGGCGCCTGACGTCCATTCAACAAGTAATGTAAAAACGGCGAGGCAGGTTCAAAAGAAGAACACCCTTCCTCTCTTCAAATGCGTTCCAGTTTCCGCTACTCAAGGTAGCGAGAAGGATCCACACAAGTCCCACGTTCGCAAAATTTCAACTTCTGGTGCTCACCAACAACTGACGAATGAAACACACCCCAAGAGAAAATAGTCAACCCCGTCCCCTGCAATAACCTCACGTGCAACCCTACACCGCAATATGTCATATTCAGAAATTCACACTGAATGACATCTACCGTGAACACAAACACACAGACAATCCCTCCACAGGTTCAGAAGACTCACGACTGCAAAACTCGATGTTTCCCATGTCTGGGCTCATCCTGAAACGCAGCCATCACTATCCAGTTTTCCCTCTTGTGTAGACAGACACCTGGGCTCCTCATTACTTTATGTCGGATTGACTGCGTATGTGATGGTGTGTGTGTGTGCGCACGCGAACCCCCTCGTGGGTGTGTGTGTGTGTCTGTGTACGTGTATGTGTGTGTGTGTCAGTGTGTGTGCACATGCACTCCTGCGTTTGCATGGAGACTTTTCTTGAGATCACTGGCACACAAACAGAGCCCTCTTGCTGTGTTTGTTCCTCCCTTTGGATCTCCTGGTCCTCCCTTGCAGAGAAGTGAGTGTGCCAGTGTTCATGGACTCCTGAGGTGCCAGGTTCCTTGAAGAGAGGTTCAGCAGGGAGCTTTGCTGTTCAGGATGACTGTTGTTCATTCCACTCTTGTATTTTGATGGATGAATCACAAGCACGTTGGGAGGCAGGGTACATTCGACTTTTCTGACGTTGAAGTCAGGCTTGGTTTTGTTTTGCTCTTGGAGGAACTTCCAGTGGTCTAAGGTGCTTTCCTGAGTGGCTCTTTCCACCAAGTGCTCCTCCAAGTCGGGTACCTGGAGGCAGGGTTCTCTCTGGAGCTCCCCTTGCGTTGCTCGCCTGTCTTTGTGTTCAGCACCAAGGGCTCCTGGTTCCCTGCCTATTGACACACTCTCACTGCATCTTTCCAGTTGACTCTTCTGGATGTAAAAGAGGACATAGGCCTGTTGACTCAGGACAGAAGCGATGCTACAGGCAGTGACCTCGGCGTCATCCATTTTATACCACTGGCCTCCTGGAGCTTTGACATAAGAGAGGTAATGTCCGTTGTGACAACTCCACCCAGCATGGACCAGCACAGCATAGAGGACATAGACAAGAGGTCCTGTGTTCTGCTGAGACACGTATGGCTGCATGTCAAGGCACTCAGGGTATTGCACATTCTTGGCAAGTTTGTTGCCTGTGACATCGGAGAATCTCTTCAATACAAGGATGAGGACCTTGGCAGAAGTGTGTAGAGTGAACGTCTTGGAGGCAGGCGCCTTCTGGAGACAAAGACCACAATGATAGGCATTCTCTCCATTGAGTTCTTCGGGCTTCACCACCTGTTCCAAAGCTTGCTTCACACTCTGAGCTGCCTGGATATCCAGGGCAATGTCCAGGTAAGGGTCAAAGGTGTCCGAAACGCCCTGGCAGTGGAGACACTTGATTTGAGATCTCCAGCAGCCTCCAAATATCTGGTGGATGAGGGTGGTGTCCTCAGAGTCATGATCTACCTGCTTGTGCCCGGGAAGGCATGCCTTTTTCATGGCATCCACAATGAACATCAGATATTCATGGGCATCTTCCTGCTTGCCTCGATGGAAGCCAGCAACCAATGCCTGTGAGGGCTGCATGACGTGGCCAGGACGGTGGAGGGCCCGTGTGATGTGAGCTTCCATCGTACACAGCATGCAGCACTTGTGATGATGACAAAGTTGAGAGTGCTCCCGGGACAGCATGTAGTTGGCAAGGGGTGGTGTGTATGTCAGGCACTGCAGGGAAGCATTCACATAGCAAGTATTTCCCATATTCTGGAGCCCAGCCCCCACCGCAGCAGGTCTCCTGCTACTGAGAGGAAGCTTCTCCCCAGGGGCAGGCTGTCTTGCCACAGGAGCCAAACCACCACAGAGGTCGACATGGGTCTCAGATGACAGTGGTGACTTCTCAGGTAGAGAAGTCCGCTGGATTTCAGCAAAAGCTGCATCTGGCCGAGAAGATGTGAGTTTTGAAAAGTGGTTGAACTGCCACTCACCTCCCAAGTGGAGTGAATCGGCCTCCATGTCGCCAGGAGCAAGGATCACAAGCTTTCTCTGCTGGGACCGCACGTTGCAGAAAGATGCTATCTCTTCCGAGAGAGTCTTCAAATGACACGCCATCTGGCCGCATCAGCCCTTATATAACTCAACCCGGCCTACCTCGAACACCCCACCCACCCATCAGGTACGCGGTCCACCAATCCAATATCAGCACTCGGTTAAAGAATGAATCATAGGGTGTGTCCCCTTGTATTCCCCAGGGAGTTCACTTAAAACTCCTGGGGAATGCGTTAGTTTACTTAAAACAGTGGTGTTTACTTAAAACAGTAAACTTAAGTGGTAGTTTACTTAAAATGCGTTAGTTTACTTAAAACATGCAGAATCATGCCCATGTGAGTGTTTCTTTGTGTTTGTTTATATTTCTGGGTGTGTGTGTGTGTGTTTGAGCTGCGATGGCCTTCTAACTATGTGCTTTTGGCAGATACGACCATCCTTTCAGGCATTGAAGGACAGGAAGTCAGACCTGTACTTTCTGACTTGAGAATCATCAATGAAGTACAGTTAATAACACAGTGTATTTGTTTCCTTAATATCAAAGAATAGATCCATGCAGTCTAATAAGTATTCTAGCAGTAACCTTTCCATGTTCAGCCTATTGATTCTGTGTTCGAGTGAAATGACTTACCAGTGGGGACCAAGACATGTCTTTGCAGGAAATGCTCTTGTGGAAGCTATATACCCAAATCATAAAGCATCAAGTGTTGGAAACATGCACTGAACCTAGACGAAATACTTAGTGCCCAAATTAGACTGTGAAAGACTTTCAGGAAATCATGCAATCACCGACATACCAATTGATGACATTCCCCGAATTTATGATTGCAAGTAAAGAGAAATACTCATGACATTCTATTTCCAGTGATTGAGGTCGTATGACCGCAATTTAAGAAATCATGAAACCAGAAAACTTGAGTAATCACAATCTAATCCAACTAAAACCTTGGGTTCATTTAAGAAAGGATGAATATAAAAACAACATATCACGCAGCATGGGAGATAATATTTTAATACGTATGTGATAATAGATCAACATTTGAGAGAGATGAAATAAATAGTTGTAAATTTGAGAATAGCCTATAACCAGAATTAAACACTGTAAATGCCTGGGTGATGGGAATGAGTCCCTGTCTCAGGAGGAAACATAGAGATTTAAAAGCAGGGCGTCTAAAAGAGATTTGCATACCATTGTTAATACTGGCAGTTGTTTTAGTAAGAAAGGGAAAAATAAACCATTTGTCTTAGGGATTCTTGCATGTATTTTTCATCGTCTGAGATGTTGCTTCCAATTCCAGTTAAGCATTGTGTGGTGGACTTGCAGTTACCACATTTGGTGGAAAATGTCATGCTGATGAAGGTAGACTTGTTTCCCAAACTAAGAGGGACAGAATTTGGGTGTTTCTTTGGGACTTTCGGCTTACTAGGAATAAAGATCCTGGCTCTAGGGATTTTCTTAAAATTTTTCAGATAATGAGAAAGAGAATAGAATTTGGGCCAGGCGCCAAGGCCTCGAGGTGTACAGAAGCATCCCCGGTCTCAGGGCCCATGAAATCAGGATGATTTCAGGGAGGATGGTGGAATGAGGAGAGTGTGACCTTTGGCCTCCTTTCTTTCCCTTTTCTTTTCATGGGTCAGGTGTGTTGAATCAGAAGGCTTCCCGGGCCCGATGAAATGAGTCCTGGGGGAGGAAACAAGCGCTGCGTAGAGAGTTGCTCCACAGGGAGAAAGGAGCCACCATTTTCAGGAGAATGATCCCCAGAAGCATGAGCAGTCCAGATGCCGTGCCTTCACACAAGACGCTGGTGGGTGTTATGTCTGAAGCGGGGACCTGGGCGTCGGTGTTCTTTCATGCTCATAACTGATTTTCAGGTGAGCCCAATGGATCACCTGTCTGCCAGTCATGCTCATCACACTGTATTTGCACACACGTCACACAGAGACACTGTTAATACGCGCATTTGTGTGCTTGAGCAGGGTTGCACCCAAGATTCTGTGGTTGTATGGAGCCCTGAGTTATGCCCTGGACATCTTTCCTCTCGGGTTGGTCAACTTGGATCGCTGTACCGAACGAGAAACGGAGCCTGAAATCCAATCAGCGAATACACAAAAGGAAGGGGCCATTTCCCACAATCATTTCCACTGCAACACCACCTCGGATGAACAAGTCTCACTGCAGGTCAGGGAAGGTGCTTCAGAGATGCACCTTTCGCAGCTGGACGATTGACCCGGAATCTCCCAGACGCCATTTTGATGTACACCAAATGCGATTTATTTCAGTGCTTGCTGATTTTATTTTAGTTGAATACACACACGCTCCTGTGTCTGATTTCCTTTATTATCAATACGACTTACTTCCAAATGACTCACATACCAGTGGGATGATTTTCTGCTTCAATTCATTGGAAATGGACACCATTCAATAGGCAAGTGTGTCTGTCTGTCTGTCTCCAGCATTCTGTGGGTTCCACCAAGGGCACAAGTCCTAGGGCGCCTGACGTCCATTCAACAAGTAATGTAAAAACGGCGAGGCAGGTTCAAAAGAAGAACACCCTTCCTCTCTTCAAATGCGTTCCAGTTTCCGCTACTCAAGGTAGCGAGAAGGATCCACACAAGTCCCACGTTCGCAAAATTTCAACTTCTGGTGCTCACCAACAACTGACGAATGAAACACACCCCAAGAGAAAATAGTCAACCCCGTCCCCTGCAATAACCTCACGCGCAACCCTACACCGCAATATGTCATATTCAGAAATTCACACTGAATGACATCTACCGTGAACACAAACACACAGACAATCCCTCCACAGGTTCAGAAGACTCACGACTGCAAAACTCGATGTTTCCCATGTCTGGGCTCATCCTGAAACGCAGCCATCACTATCCAGTTTTCCCTCTTGTGTAGACAGACACCTGGGCTCCTCATTACTTTATGTCGGATTGACTGCGTATGTGATGGTGTGTGTGTGTGCGCGCGCGAACCCCCTCGTGGGTGTGTGTGTGTGTCTGTGTACGTGTATGTGTGTGTGTGTCAGTGTGTGTGCACATGCACTCCTGCGTTTGCATGGAGACTTTTCTTGAGATCACTGGCACACAAACAGAGCCCCCTTGCTGTGTTTGTTCCTCCCTTTGGATCTCCTGGTCCTCCCTTGCAGAGAAGTGAGTGTGCCAGTGTTCATGGACTCCTGAGGTGCCAGGTTCCTTGAAGAGAGGTTCAGCAGGGAGCTTTGCTGTTCAGGATGACGGTTGTTCATCCCACTCTTGTATTTTGATGGATGAATCACAAGCACATTGGGAGGCAGGGTACATTCGACTTTTCTGACGTTGAAGTCAGGCTTGGTTTTGTTTTGCTCTTGGAGGAACTTCCAGTGGTCTAAGGTGCTTTCCTGAGTGGCTCTTTCCACCAAGTGCTCCTCCAAGTCGGGTACCTGGAGGCAGGGTTCTCTCTGGAGCTCCCCTTGCGTTGCTCGCCTGTCTTTGTGTTCAGCACCAAGGGCTCCTGGTTCCCTGCCTATTGACACACTCTCACTGCATCTTTCCAGTTGACTCTTCTGGATGTAAAAGAGGACATAGGCCTGTTGACTCAGGACAGAAGCGATGCTACAGGCAGTGACCTCGGCGTCATCCATTTTATACCACTGGCCTCCTGGAGCTTTGACATAAGAGAGGTAATGTCCGTTGTGACAACTCCACCCAGCATGGACCAGCACAGCATAGAGGACATAGACAAGAGGTCCTGTGTTCTGCTGAGACACGTATGGCTGCATGTCAAGGCACTCAGGGTATTGCACATTCTTGGCAAGTTTGTTGCCTGTGACATCGGAGAATCTCTTCAATACAAGGATGAGGACCTTGGCAGAAGTGTGTAGAGTGAACGTCTTGGAGGCAGGCGCCTTCTGGAGACAAAGACCACAATGATAGGCATTCTCTCCATTGAGTTCTTCGGGCTTCACCACCTGTTCCAAAGCTTGCTTCACACTCTGAGCTGCCTGGATATCCAGGGCAATGTCCAGGTAAGGGTCAAAGGTGTCCGAAACGCCCTGGCAGTGGAGACACTTGATTTGAGATCTCCAGCAGCCTCCAAATATCTGGTGGATGAGGGTGGTGTCCTCAGAGTCATGATCTACCTGCTTGTGCCCGGGAAGGCATGCCTTTTTCATGGCATCCACAATGAACATCAGAAATTCATGGGCATCTTCCTGCTTGCCTCGATGGAAGCCAGCAACCAATGCCTGTGAGGGCTGGATGACGTGGCCAGGACGGTGGAGGGCCCGTGTGATGTGAGCTTCCATCATACACAGCATGCAGCACTTGTGATGATGACAAAGTTGAGAGTGCTCCCGGGACAGCATGTAGTTGGCAAGGGGTGGTGTGTATGTCAGGCACTGCAGGGAAGCATTCACATAGCAAGTATTTCCCATATTCTGGAGCCCAGCCCCCACCGCAGCAGGTCTCCTGCTACTGAGAGGAAGCTTCTCCCCAGGGGCAGGCTGTCTTGCCACAGGAGCCAAACCATCACAGAGGTCGACATGGGTCTCAGATGACAGTGGTGACTTCTCAGGTAGAGAAGTCCGCTGGATTTCAGCAAAAGCTGCATCTGGCCGAGAAGATGTGAGTTTTGAAAAGTGGTTGAAATGCCACTCACCTCCCAAGTGGAGTGAATCGGCCTCCATGTCGCCAGGAGCAAGGATCACAAGCTTTCTCTGCTGGGACCGCACGTTGCAGAAAGATGCTATCTCTTCCGAGAGAGTCTTCAAATGACACGCCATCTGGCCGCATCAGCCCTTATATAACTCAACCCCGCCTACCTCGAACACCCCACCCACCCATCAGGTACGCGGTCCACCAATCCAATATCAGCACTCAGTTAAAGAATGAATCATAGGGTGTGTCCCCTTGTATTCCCCAGGGAGTTCACTTAAAACTCCTGGGGAATGCGTTAGTTTACTTAAAACAGTGGTGTTTACTTAAAACAGTAAACTTAAGTGGTAGTTTACTTAAAATGCGTTAGTTTACTTAAAACATGCAGAATCATGCCCATGTGAGTGTTTCTTTGTGTTTGTTTATATTTCTGGGTGTGTGTGTGTGTGTTTGAGCTGCGATGGGCTTCTAACTATGTGCTTTTGGCAGATACGACCATCCTTTCAGGCATTGAAGGACAGGAAGTCAGACCTGTACTTTCTGACTTGAGAATCATCAATGAAGTACAGTTAATAACACGGTGTATTTGTTTCCTTAATATCAAAGAATAGATCCATGCAGTCTAATAAGTATTCTAGCAGTAACCTTTCCATGTTCAGCCTATTGATTCTGTGTTCGAGTGAAATGACTTACCAGTGGGGACCAAGACATGTCTTTGCAGGAAATGCTCTTGTGGAAGCTATATACCCAAATCATAAAGCATCAAGTGTTGGAAACATGCACTGAACCTAGACGAAATACTTAGTGCCCAAATTAGACTGTGAAAGACTTTCAGGAAATCATGCAATCACCGACATACCAATTGATGACATTCCCCGAATTTATGATTGCAAGTAAAGAGAAATACTCATGACATTCTATTTCCAGTGACTGAGGTCGTATGACCGCAATTTAAGAAATCATGAAATCAGAAAACTTGACTAATCACAATCTAATCCAACTAAAACCTTGGGTTCATTTAAGAAAGGATGAATATAAAAACAACATATCACGCAGCATGGGAGATAATATTTTAATACGTATGTGATAATAGATCAACATTTGAGAGAGATGAAATAAATAGTTGTAAATTTGAGAATAGCATATAACCAGAATTAAACACTGTAAATGCCTGGGTGATGGGAATGAGTCCCTGTCTCAGGAAGAAACATAGAGATTTAAAAGCAGGGCGTCTAAAAGAGATTTGCATACCATTGTTAATACTGGCAGTTGTTTCAGTAAGAAAGGGAAAAATAAACCATTTGTCTTAGGGATTCTTGCATGTATTTTTCATCGTCTGAGATGTTGCTTCCAATTCCAGTTAAGCATTGTGTGGTGGACTTGCAGTTACCACATTTGGTGGAAAATGTCATGCTGATGAAGGTAGACTTGTTTCCCAAACTAAGAGGGACAGAATTTGGGTGTTTCTTTGGGACTTTCGGCTTACTAGGAATAAAGATCGTGGCTCTAGGGATTTTCTTAAAATTTTTCAGATAATGAGAAAGAGAATAGAATTTGGGCCAGGCGCCAAGGCCTCGAGGTGTACAGAAGCATCCCCGGTCTCAGGGCCCATGAAATCAGGATGATTTCAGGGAGGATGGTGGAATGAGGAGAGTGTGACCTTTGGCCTCCTTTCTTTCCCTTTTCTTTTCATGGGTCAGGTGTGTTGAATCAGAAGGCTTCCCGGGCCCGATGAAATGAGTCCTGGGGGAGGAAAGAAGCGCTGCGTAGAGAGTTGCTCCACAGGGAGAAAGGAGCCACCATTTTCAGGAGAATGATCCCCAGAAGCATGAGCAGTCCAGATGCCGTGGCTTCACACAAGACGCTGGTGGGTGTTATGTCTGAAGCGGGGACCTGGGCGTCGGTGTTCTTTCATGCTCATAACTGATTTTCAGGTGAGCCCAATGGATCACCTGTCTGCCAGTCATGCTCATCACACTGTACTTTGCACACACGTCACACAGAGACACTGTTAATACGCGCATTTGTGTGCTTGAGCAGGGTTGCACCCAAGATTCTGTGGTTGTATGGAGCCCTGAGTTATGCCCTGGACATCTTTCCTCTCGGGTTGGTCAACTTGGATCGCTGTACCGAACGAGAAACGGAGCCTGAAATCCAATCAGCGAATACACAAAAGGAAGGGGCCATTTCCCACAATCATTGCCACTGCAACACCACCTCGGATGAACAAGTCTCACTGCAGGTCAGGGACTGTGCTTCAGAGATGCACCTTTCGCAGCTGGACGATTGACCCGGAATCTCCCAGACGCCATTTTGATGTACACCAAATGCGATTTATTTCAGTGCTTGCTGATTTTATTTTAGTTGAATACACACACGCTCCTGTGTCTGATTTCCTTTATTATCAATACGACTTACTTCCAAATGACTCACATACCAGTGGGATGATTTTCTGCTTCAATTCATTGGAAATGGACACCATTCAATAGGCAAGTGTGTCTGTCTGTCTGTCTCCAGCATTCTGTGGGTTCCACCAAGGGCACAAGTCCTAGGGCGCCTGACGTCCATTCAACAAGTAATGTAAAAACGGCGAGGCAGGTTCAAAAGAAGAACACCCTTCCTCTCTTCAAATGCGTTCCAGTTTCCGCTACTCAAGGTAGCGAGAAGGATCCACACAAGTCCCACGTTCGCAAAATTTCAACTTCTGGTGCTCACCAACAACTGACGAATGAAACACACCCCAAGAGAAAATAGTCAACCCCGTCCCCTGCAATAACCTCACGCGCAACCCTACACCGCAATATGTCATATTCAGAAATTCACACTGAATGACATCTACCGTGAACACAAACACACAGACAATCCCTCCACAGGTTCAGAAGACTCACGACTGCAAAACTCGATGTTTCCCATGTCTGGGCTCATCCTGAAACGCAGCCATCACTATCTAGTTTTCCCTCTTGTGTAGACAGACACCTGGGCTCCTCATTACTTTATGTCGGATTGACTGCGTATGTGATGGTGTGTGTGTGTGCGCGCGCGAACCCCCTCGTGGGTGTGTGTGTGTGTGTGTGTACGTGTGTGTTGTGTGTGTCAGTGTGTGTGCACATGCACTCCTGCGTTTGCATGGAGACTTTTCTTGAGATCACTGGCACACAAACAGAGCCCTCTTGCTGTGTTTGTTCCTCCCTTTGGATCTCCTGGTCCTCCCTTGCAGAGAATTGAGTGTGCCAGTGTTCATGGACTCCTGAGGTGCCAGGTTCCTTGAAGAGAGGTTCAGCAGGGAGCTTTGCTGTTCAGGATGACGGTTGTTCATCCCACTCTTGTATTTTGATGGATGAATCACAAGCACGTTGGGAGGCAGGGTACATTCGACTTTTCTGACGTTGAAGTCAGGCTTGGTTTTGTTTTGCTCTTGGAGGAACTTCCAGTGGTCTAAGGTGCTTTCCTGAGTGGCTCTTTCCACCAAGTGCTCCTCCAAGTCGGGTACCTGGAGGCAGGGTTCTCTCTGGAGCTCCCCTTGCGTTGCTCGCCTGTCTTTGTGTTCAGCACCAAGGGCTCCTGGTTCCCTGCCTATTGACACACTCTCACTGCATCTTTCCAGTTGACTCTTCTGGATGTAAAAGAGGACATAGGCCTGTTGACTCAGGACAGAAGCGATGCTACAGGCAGTGACCTCGGCGTCATCCATTTTATACCACTGGCCTCCTGGAGCTTTGACATAAGAGAGGTAATGTCCGTTGTGACAACTCCACCCAGCATGGACCAGCACAGCATAGAGGACATAGACAAGAGGTCCTGTGTTCTGCTGAGACACGTATGGCTGCATGTCAAGGCACTCAGGGTATTGCACATTCTTGGCAAGTTTGTTGCCTGTGACATCGGAGAATCTCTTCAATACAAGGATGAGGACCTTGGCAGAAGTGTGTAGAGTGAACGTCTTGGAGGCAGGCGCCTTCTGGAGACAATGACCACAATGATAGGCATTCTCTCCATTGAGTTCTTCGGGCTTCACCACCTGTTCCAAAGCTTGCTTCACACTCTGAGCTGCCTGGATATCCAGGGCAATGTCCAGGTAAGGGTCAAAGGTGTCCGAAACGCCCTGGCAGTGGAGACACTTGATTTGAGATCTCCAGCAGCCTCCAAATATCTGGTGGATGAGGGTGGTGTCCTCAGAGTCATGATCTACCTGCTTGTGCCCGGGAAGGCATGCCTTTTTCATGGCATCCACAATGAACATCAGAAATTCATGGGCATCTTCCTGCTTGCCTCGATGGAAGCCAGCAACCAATGCCTGTGAGGGCTGGATGACGTGGCCAGGACGGTGGAGGGCCCGTGTGATGTGAGCTTCCATCGTACACAGCATGCAGCACTTGTGATGATGACAAAGTTGAGAGTGCTCCCGGGACAGCATGTAGTTGGCAAGGGGTGGTGTGTATGTCAGGCACTGCAGGGAAGCATTCACATAGCAAGTATTTCCCATATTCTGGAGCCCAGCCCCCACCGCAGCAGGTCTCCTGCTACTGAGAGGAAGCTTCTCCCCAGGGGCAGGCTGTCTTGCCACAGGAGCCAAACCATCACAGAGGTCGACATGGGTCTCAGATGACAGTGGTGACTTCTCAGGTAGAGAAGTCCGCTGGATTTCAGCAAAAGCTGCATCTGGCCGAGAAGATGTGAGTTTTGAAAAGTGGTTGAACTGCCACTCACCTCCCAAGTGGAGTGAATCGGCCTCCATGTCGCCAGGAGCAAGGATCACAAGCTTTCTCTGCTGGGACCGCACGTTGCAGAAAGATGCTATCTCTTCCGAGAGAGTCTTCAAATGACACGCCATCTGGCCGCATCAGCCCTTATATAACTCAACCCCGCCTACCTCGAACACCCCACCCACCCATCAGGTACGCGGTCCACCAATCCAATATCAGCACTCGGTTAAAGAATGAATCATAGGGTGTGTCCCCTTGTATTCCCCAGGGAGTTCACTTAAAACTCCTGGGGAATGCGTTAGTTTACTTAAAACAGTGGTGTTTACTTAAAACAGTAAACTTCAGTGGTAGTTTACTTAAAATGTGTTAGTTTACTTAAAACATGCAGAATCATGCCCATGTGAGTGTTTCTTTGTGTTTGTTTATATTTCTGGGTGTGTGTGTGTGTGTTTGAGCTGCGATGGGCTTCTAACTATGTGCTTTTGGCAGATACGACCATCCTTTCAGGCATTGAAGGACAGGAAGTCAGACCTGTACTTTCTGACTTGAGAATCATCAATGAAGTACAGTTAATAACACGGTGTATTTGTTTCCTTAATATCAAAGAATAGATCCATGCAGTCTAATAAGTATTCTAGCAGTAACCTTTCCATGTGCAGCCTATTGATTCTGTGTTCGAGTGAAATGACTTACCAGTGGGGACCAAGACATGTCTTTGCAGGAAATGCTCTTGTGGAAGCTATATACCCAAATCATAAAGCATCAAGTGTTGGAAACATGCACTGAACCTAGACGAAATACTTAGTGCCCAAATTAGACTGTGAAAGACTTTCAGGAAATCATGCAATCACCGACATACCAATTGATGACATTCCCCGAATTTATGATTGCAAGTAAAGAGAAATACTCATGACATTCTATTTCCAGTGATTGAGGTCGTATGACCGCAATTTAAGAAATCATGAAATCAGAAAACTTGACTAATCACAATCTAATCCAACTAAAACCTTGGGTTCATTTAAGAAAGGATGAATATAAAAACAACATATCACGCAGCATGGGAGATAATATTTTAATACGTATGTGATAATAGATCAACATTTGAGAGAGATGAAATAAATAGTTGTAAATTTGAGAATAGCATATAACCAGAATTAAACACTGTAAATGCCTGGGTGATGGGAATGAGTCCCTGTCTCAGGAAGAAACATAGAGATTTAAAAGCAGGGCGTCTAAAAGAGATTTGCATACCATTGTTAATACTGGCAGTTGTTTTAGTAAGAAAGGGAAAAATAAACCATTTGTCTTAGGGATTCTTGCATGTATTTTTCGTCGTCTGAGATGCTGCTTCCAATTCCAGTTAAGCATTGTGTGGTGGACTTGCAGTTACCACATTTGGTGGAAAATGTCATGCTGATGAAGGTAGACTTGTTTCCCAAACTAAGAGGGACAGAATTTGGGTGTTTCTTTGGGACTTTCGGCTTACTAGGAATAAAGATCGTGGCTCTAGGGATTTTCTTAAAATTTTTCAGATAATGAGAAAGAGAATAGAATTTGGGCCAGGCGCCAAGGCCTCGAGGTGTACAGAAGCATCCCCGGTCTCAGGGCCCATGAAATCAGGATGATTTCAGGGAGGATGGTGGAATGAGGAGAGTGTGACCTTTGGCCTCCTTTCTTTCCCTTTTCTTTTCATGGGTCAGGTGTGTTGAATCAGAAGGCTTCCCGGGCCCGATGAAATGAGTCCTGGGGGAGGAAAGAAGCGCTGCGTAGAGAGTTGCTCCACAGGGAGAAAGGAGCCACCATTTTCAGGAGAATGATCCCCAGAAGCATGAGCAGTCCAGATGCCGTGGCTTCACACAAGACGCTGGTGGGTGTTATGTCTGAAGCGGGGACCTGGGCGTCGGTGTTCTTTCATGCTCATAACTGATTTTCAGGTGAGCCCAATGGATCACCTGTCTGCCAGTCATGCTCATCACACTGTACTTTGCACACACGTCACACAGAGACACTGTTAATACGCGCATTTGTGTGCTTGAGCAGGGTTGCACCCAAGATTCTGTGGTTGTATGGAGCCCTGAGTTATGCCCTGGACATCTTTCCTCTCGGGTTGGTCAACTTGGATCGTTGTACCGAACGAGAAACGGAGCCTGAAATCCAATCAGCGAATACACAAAAGGAAGGGGCCACTTCCCACAATCATTGCCACTGCAACACCACCTCGGATGAACAAGTCTCACTGCAGGTCAGGGACTGTGCTTCAGAGATGCACCTTTCGCAGCTGGACGATTGACCCGGAATCTCCCAGACGCCATTTTGATGTACACCAAATGCGATTTATTTCAGTGCTTGCTGATTTTATTTTAGTTGAATACACACACGCTCCTGTGTCTGATTTCCTTTATTATCAATAAGACTTACTTCCAAATGACTCACATACCAGTGGGATGATTTTCTGCTTCAATTCATTGGAAATGGACACCATTCAATAGGCAAGTGTGTCTGTCTGTCTGTCTCCAGCATTCTGTGGGTTCCACCAAGGGCACAAGTCCTAGGGCGCCTGACGTCCATTCAACAAGTAATGTAAAAACGGCGAGGCAGGTTCAAAAGAAGAACACCCTTCCTCTCTTCAAATGCGTTCCAGTTTCCGCTACTCAAGGTAGCGAGAAGGATCCACACAAGTCCCACGTTCGCAAAATTTCAACTTCTGGTGCTCACCAACAACTGACGAATGAAACACACCCCAAGAGAAAATAGTCAACCCCGTCCCCTGCAATAACCTCACGCGCAACCCTACACCGCAATATGTCATATTCAGAAATTCACACTGAATGACATCTACCGTGAACACAAACACACAGACAATCCCTCCACAGGTTCAGAAGACTCACGACTGCAAAACTCGATGTTTCCCATGTCTGGGCTCATCCTGAAACGCAGCCATCACTATCCAGTTTTCCCTCTTGTGTAGACAGACACCTGGGCTCCTCATTACTTTATGTCGGATTGACTGCGTATGTGATGGTGTGTGTGTGTGCGCGCGCGAACCCCCTCGTGGGTGTGTGTGTGTCTGTGTACGTGTGTGTGTGTGTGTGTCAGTGTGTGTGCACATGCACTCCTGCGTTTGCATGGAGACTTTTCTTGAGATCACTGGCACACAAACAGAGCCCTCTTGCTGTGTTTGTTCCTCCCTTTGGATCTCCTGGTCCTCCCTTGCAGAGAATTGAGTGTGCCAGTGTTCATGGACTCCTGAGGTGCCAGGTTCCTTGAAGAGAGGTTCAGCAGGGAGCTTTGCTGTTCAGGATGACGGTTGTTCATCCCACTCTTGTATTTTGATGGATGAATCACAAGCACGTTGGGAGGCAGGGTACATTCGACTTTTCTGACGTTGAAGTCAGGCTTGGTTTTGTTTCGCTCTTGGAGGAACTTCCAGTGGTCTAAGGTGCTTTCCTGAGTGGCTCTTTCCACCAAGTGCTCCTCCAAGTCGGGTACCTGGAGGCAGGGTTCTCTCTGGAGCTCCCCTTGCGTTGCTCGCCTGTCTTTGTGTTCAGCACCAAGGGCTCCTGGTTCCCTGCCTATTGACACACTCTCACTGCATCTTTCCAGTTGACTCTTCTGGATGTAAAAGAGGACATAGGCCTGTTGACTCAGGACAGAAGCGATGCTACAGGCAGTGACCTCGGCGTCATCCATTTTATACCACTGGCCTCCTGGAGCTTTGACATAAGAGAGGTAATGTCCGTTGTGACAACTCCACCCAGCATGGACCAGCACAGCATAGAGGACATAGACAAGAGGTCCTGTGTTCTGCTGAGACACGTATGGCTGCATGTCAAGGCACTCAGGGTATTGCACATTCTTGGCAAGTTTGTTGCCTGTGACATCGGAGAATCTCTTCAATACAAGGATGAGGACCTTGGCAGAAGTGTGTAGAGTGAACGTCTTGGAGGCAGGCGCCTTCTGGAGACAAAGACCACAATGATAGGCATTCTCTCCATTGAGTTCTTTGGGCTTCACCACCTGTTCCAAAGCTTGCTTCACACTCTGAGCTGCCTGGATATCCAGGGCAATGTCCAGGTAAGGGTCAAAGGTGTCCGAAACGCCCTGGCAGTGGAGACACTTGATTTGAGATCTCCAGCAGCCTCCAAATATCTGGTGGATGAGGGTGGTGTCCTCAGAGTCATGATCTACCTGCTTGTGCCCGGGAAGGCATGCCTTTTTCATGGCATCCACAATGAACATCAGAAATTCATGGGCATCTTCCTGCTTGCCTCGATGGAAGCCAGCAACCAATGCCTGTGAGGGCTGGATGACGTGGCCAGGACGGTGGAGGGCCCGTGTGATGTGAGCTTCCATCGTACACAGCATGCAGCACTTGTGATGATGACAAAGTTGAGAGTGCTCCCGGGACAGCATGTAGTTGGCAAGGGGTGGTGTGTATGTCAGGCACTGCAGGGAAGCATTCACATAGCAAGTATTTCCCATATTCTGGAGCCCAGCCCCCACCGCAGCAGGTCTCCTGCTACTGAGAGGAAGCTTCTCCCCAGGGGCAGGCTGTCTTGCCACAGGAGCCAAACCATCACAGAGGTCGACATGGGTCTCAGATGACAGTGGTGACTTCTCAGGTAGAGAAGTCCGCTGGATTTCAGCAAAAGCTGCATCTGGCCGAGAAGATGTGAGTTTTGAAAAGTGGTTGAACTGCCACTCACCTCCCAAGTGGAGTGAATCGGCCTCCATGTCGCCAGGAGCAAGGATCACAAGCTTTCTCTGCTGGGACCGCACGTTGCAGAAAGATGCTATCTCTTCCGAGAGAGTCTTCAAATGACACGCCATCTGGCCGCATCAGCCCTTATATAACTCAACCCCGCCTACCTCGAACACCCCACCCACCCATCAGGTACGCGGTCCACCAATCCAATATCAGCACTCGGTTAAAGAATGAATCATAGGGTGTGTCCCCTTGTATTCCCCAGGGAGTTCACTTAAAACTCCTGGGGAATGCGTTAGTTTACTTAAAACAGTGGTGTTTACTTAAAACAGTAAACTTAAGTGGTAGTTTACTTAAAATGCGTTAGTTTACTTAAAACATGCAGAATCATGCCCATGTGAGTGTTTCTTTGTGTTTGTTTATATTTCTGGGTGTGTGTGTGTGTGTTTGAGCTGCGATGGCCTTCTAACTATGTGCTTTTGGCAGATACGACCATCCTTTCAGGCATTGAAGGACAGGAAGTCAGACCTGTACTTTCTGACTTGAGAATCATCAATGAAGTACAGTTAATAACACGGTGTATTTGTTTCCTTAATATCAAAGAATAGATCCATGCAGTCTAATAAGTATTCTAGCAGTATCCTTTCCATGTTCAGCCTATTGATTCTGTGTTCGAGTGAAATGACTTACCAGTGGGGACCAAGACATGTCTTTGCAGGAAATGCTCTTGTGGAAGCTATATACCCAAATCATAAAGCATCAAGTGTTGGAAACATGCACTGAACCTAGACGAAATACTTAGTGCCCAAATTAGACTGTGAAAGACTTTCAGGAAATCATGCAATCACCGACATACCAATTGATGACATTCCCCGAATTTATGATTGCAAGTAAAGAGAAATACTCATGACATTCTATTTCCAGTGATTGAGGTCGTATGACCGCAATTTAAGAAATCATGAAACCAGAAAACTTGAGTAATCACAATCTAATCCAACTAAAACCTTGGGTTCATTTAAGAAAGGATGAATATAAAAACAACATATCACGCAGCATGGGAGATAATATTTTAATACGTATGTGATAATAGATCAACATTTGAGAGAGATGAAATAAATAGTTGTAAATTTGAGAATAGCATATAACCAGAATTAAACACTGTAAATGCCTGGGTGATGGGAATGAGTCCCTGTCTCAGGAAGAAACATAGAGATTTAAAAGCAGGGCGTCTAAAAGAGATTTGCATACCATTGTTAATACTGGCAGTTGTTTTAGTAAGAAAGGGAAAAATAAACCATTTGTCTTAGGGATTCTTGCATGTATTTTTCATCGTCTGAGATGTTGCTTCCAATTCCAGTTAAGCATTGTGTGGTGGACTTGCAGTTACCACATTTGGTGGAAAATGTCATGCTGATGAAGGTAGACTTGTTTCCCAAACTAAGAGGGACAGAATTTGGGTGTTTCTTTGGGACTTTCGGCTTACTAGGAATAAAGATCCTGGCTCTAGGGATTTTCTTAAAATTTTTCAGATAATGAGAAAGAGAATAGAATTTGGGCCAGGCGCCAAGGCCTCGAGGTGTACAGAAGCATCCCCGGTCTCAGGGCCCATGAAATCAGGATGATTTCAGGGAGGATGGTGGAATGAGGAGAGTGTGACCTTTGGCCTCCTTTCTTTCCCTTTTCTTTTCATGGGTCAGGTGTGTTGAATCAGAAGGCTTCCCGGGCCCGATGAAATGAGTCCTGGGGGAGGAAGGAAGCGCTGCGTAGAGAGTTGCTCCACAGGGAGAAAGGAGCCACCATTTTCAGGAGAATGATCCCCAGAAGCATGAGCAGTCCAGATGCCGTGGCTTCACACAAGACGCTGGTGGGTGTTATGTCTGAAGCGGGGACCTGGGCGTCGGTGTTCTTTCATGCTCATAACTGATTTTCAGGTGAGCCCAATGGATCACCTGTCTGCCAGTCATGCTCATCACACTGTACTTTGCACACACGTCACACAGAGACACTGTTAATACGCGCATTTGTGTGCTTGAGCAGGGTTGCACCCAAGATTCTGTGGTTGTATGGAGCCCTGAGTTATGCCCTGGACATCTTTCCTCTCGGGTTGGTCAACTTGGATCGCTGTACCGAACGAGAAACGGAGCCTGAAATCCAATCAGCGAATACACAAAAGGAAGGGGCCATTTCCCACAATCATTTCCACTGCAACACCACCTCGGATGAACAAGTCTCACTGCAGGTCAGGGACTGTGCTTCAGAGATGCACCTTTCGCAGCTGGACGATTGACCCGGAATCTCCCAGACGCCATTTTGATGCACATCAAATGCGATTTATTTCAGTGCTTGCTGATTTTATTTTAGTTGAATGCACACACGCTCCCGTGTTTGATTTCCTTTATTATCAATACGACTTTCTTCCAAATGACTCACATAGCAGTGGGATGATTTTCTGCTTCAATTCATTGGAAATGGACACCATTCAATAGGCAAGTGTGTCTGTCTGTCTGTCTCCAGCATTCTGTGGGTTCCACCAAGGGCACAAGTCCTAGGGCGCCTGACGTCCATTCAACAAGTAATGTAAAAACGGCGAGGCAGGTTCAAAAGAAGAACACCCTTCCTCTCTTCAAATGCGTTCCAGTTTCCTCTACTCAAGGTAGCGAGAAGGATCCACACAAGTCCCACGTTCGCAAAATTTCAACTTCTGGTGCTCACCAACAACTGACGAATGAAACACACCCCAAGAGAAAATAGTCAACCCCGTCCCCTGCAATAACCTCACGCGCAACCCTACACCGCAATATGTCATATTCAGAAATTCACACTGAATGACATCTACCGTGAACACAAACACACAGACAATCCCTCCACAGGTTCAGAAGACTCACGACTGCAAAACTCGATGTTTCCCATGTCTGGGCTCATCCTGAAACGCAGCCATCACTATCCAGTTTTCCCTCTTGTGTAGACAGACACCTGGGCTCCTCATTACTTTATGTCGGATTGACTGCGTATGTGATGGTGTGTGTGTGTGCGCGCGCGAACCCCCTCGTGGGTGTGTGTGTGTGTGTGTACGTGTGTGTGTGTGTGTGTCAGTGTGTGTGCACATGCACTCCTGCGTTTGCATGGAGACTTTTCTTGAGATCACTGGCACACAAACAGAGCCCTCTTGCTGTGTTTGTTCCTCCCTTTGGATCTCCTGGTCCTCCCTTGCAGAGAAGTGAGTGTGCCAGTGTTCATGGACTCCTGAGGTGCCAGGTTCCTTGAAGAGAGGTTCAGCAGGGAGCTTTGCTGTTCAGGATGGCGGTTGTTCATCCCACTCTTGTATTTTGATGGATGAATCACAAGCACGTTGGGAGGCAGGGTACATTCGACTTTTCTGACGTTGAAGTCAGGCTTGGTTTTGTTTTGCTCTTGGAGGAACTTCCAGTGGTCTAAGGTGCTTTCCTGAGTGGCTCTTTCCACCAAGTGCTCCTCCAAGTCGGGTACCTGGAGGCAGGGTTCTCTCTGGAGCTCCCCTTGCGTTGCTCGCCTGTCTTTGTGTTCAGCACCAAGGGCTCCTGGTTCCCTGCCTATTGACACACTCTCACTGCATCTTTCCAGTTGACTCTTCTGGATGTAAAAGAGGACATAGGCCTGTTGACTCAGGACAGAAGCGATGCTACAGGCAGTGACCTCGGCGTCATCCATTTTATACCACTGGCCTCCTGGAGCTTTGACATAAGAGAGGTAATGTCCGTTGTGACAACTCCACCCAGCATGGACCAGCACAGCATAGAGGACATAGACAAGAGGTCCTGTGTTCTGCTGAGACACGTATGGCTGCATGTCAAGGCACTCAGGGTATTGCACATTCTTGGCAAGTTTGTTGCCTGTGACATCGGAGAATCTCTTCAATACAAGGATGAGGACCTTGGCAGAAGTGTGTAGAGTGAACGTCTTGGAGGCAGGCGCCTTCTGGAGACAAAGACCACAATGATAGGCATTCTCTCCATTGAGTTCTTTGGGCTTCACCACCTGTTCCAAAGCTTGCTTCACACTCTGAGCTGCCTGGATATCCAGGGCAATGTCCAGGTAAGGGTCAAAGGTGTCCGAAACGCCCTGGCAGTGGAGACACTTGATTTGAGATCTCCAGCAGCCTCCAAATATCTGGTGGATGAGGGTGGTGTCCTCAGAGTCATGATCTACCTGCTTGTGCCCGGGAAGGCATGCCTTTTTCATGGCATCCACAATGAACATCAGAAATTCATGGGCATCTTCCTGCTTGCCTCGATGGAAGCCAGCAACCAATGCCTGTGAGGGCTGGATGACGTGGCCAGGACGGTGGAGGGCCCGTGTGATGTGAGCTTCCATCGTACACAGCATGCAGCACTTGTGATGATGACAAAGTTGAGAGTGCTCCCGGGACAGCATGTAGTTGGCAAGGGGTGGTGTGTATGTCAGGCACTGCAGGGAAGCATTCACATAGCAAGTATTTCCCATATTCTGGAGCCCAGCCCCCACCGCAGCAGGTCTCCTGCTACTGAGAGGAAGCTTCTCCCCAGGGGCAGGCTGTCTTGCCACAGGAGCCAAACCATCACAGAGGTCGACATGGGTCTCAGATGACAGTGGTGACTTCTCAGGTAGAGAAGTCCGCTGGATTTCAGCAAAAGCTGCATCTGGCCGAGAAGATGTGAGTTTTGAAAAGTGGTTGAACTGCCACTCACCTCCCAAGTGGAGTGAATCGGCCTCCATGTCGCCAGGAGCAAGGATCACAAGCTTTCTCTGCTGGGACCGCACGTTGCAGAAAGATGCTATCTCTTCCGAGAGAGTCTTCAAATGACACGCCATCTGGCCGCATCAGCCCTTATATAACTCAACCCCGCCTACCTCGAACACCCCACCCACCCATCAGGTACGCGGTCCACCAATCCAATATCAGCACTCGGTTAAAGAATGAATCATAGGGTGTGTCCCCTTGTATTCCCCAGGGAGTTCACTTAAAACTCCTGGGGAATGCGTTAGTTTACTTAAAACAGTGGTGTTTACTTAAAACAGTAAACTTAAGTGGTAGTTTACTTAAAATGCGTTAGTTTACTTAAAACATGCAGAATCATGCCCATGTGAGTGTTTCTTTGTGTTTGTTTATATTTCTGGGTGTGTGTGTGTGTGTTTGAGCTGCGATGGCCTTCTAACTATGTGCTTTTGGCAGATACGACCATCCTTTCAGGCATTGAAGGACAGGAAGTCAGACCTGTACTTTCTGACTTGAGAATCATCAATGAAGTACAGTTAATAACACGGTGTATTTGTTTCCTTAATATCAAAGAATAGATCCATGCAGTCTAATAAGTATTCTAGCAGTATCCTTTCCATGTTCAGCCTATTGATTCTGTGTTCGAGTGAAATGACTTACCAGTGGGGACCAAGACATGTCTTTGCAGGAAATGCTCTTGTGGAAGCTATATACCCAAATCATAAAGCATCAAGTGTTGGAAACATGCACTGAACCTAGACGAAATACTTAGTGCCCAAATTAGACTGTGAAAGACTTTCAGGAAATCATGCAATCACCGACATACCAATTGATGACATTCCCCGAATTTATGATTGCAAGTAAAGAGAAATACTCATGACATTCTATTTCCAGTGATTGAGGTCGTATGACCGCAATTTAAGAAATCATGAAACCAGAAAACTTGAGTAATCACAATCTAATCCAACTAAAACCTTGGGTTCATTTAAGAAAGGATGAATATAAAAACAACATATCACGCAGCATGGGAGATAATATTTTAATACGTATGTGATAATAGATCAACATTTGAGAGAGATGAAATAAATAGTTGTAAATTTGAGAATAGCCTATAACCAGAATTAAACACTGTAAATGCCTGGGTGATGGGAATGAGTCCCTGTCTCAGGAAGAAACATAGAGATTTAAAAGCAGGGCGTCTAAAAGAGATTTGCATACCATTGTTAATACTGGCAGTTGTTTTAGTAAGAAAGGGAAAAATAAACCATTTGTCTTAGGGATTCTTGCATGTATTTTTCATCGTCTGAGATGTTGCTTCCAATTCCAGTTAAGCATTGTGTGGTGGACTTGCAGTTACCACATTTGGTGGAAAATGTCATGCTGATGAAGGTAGACTTGTTTCCCAAACTAAGAGGGACAGAATTTGGGTGTTTCTTTGGGACTTTCGGCTTACTAGGAATAAAGATCCTGGCTCTAGGGATTTTCTTAAAATTTTTCAGATAATGGGAAAGAGAATAGAATTTGGGCCAGGCGCCAAGGCCTCGAGGTGTACAGAAGCATCCCCGGTCTCAGGGCCCATGAAATCAGGATGATTTCAGGGAGGATGGTGGAATGAGGAGAGTGTGACCTTTGGCCTCCTTTCTTTCCCTTTTCTTTTCATGGGTCAGGTGTGTTGAATCAGAAGGCTTCCCGGGCCCGATGAAATGAGTCCTGGGGGAGGAAGGAAGCGCTGCGTAGAGAGTTGCTCCACAGGGAGAAAGGAGCCACCATTTTCAGGAGAATGATCCCCAGAAGCATGAGCAGTCCAGATGCCGTGGCTTCACACAAGACGCTGGTGGGTGTTATGTCTGAAGCGGGGACCTGGGCGTCGGTGTTCTTTCATGCTCATAACTGATTTTCAGGTGAGCCCAATGGATCACCTGTCTGCCAGTCATGCTCATCACACTGTACTTTGCACACACGTCACACAGAGACACTGTTAATACGCGCATTTGTGTGCTTGAGCAGGGTTGCACCCAAGATTCTGTGGTTGTATGGAGCCCTGAGTTATGCCCTGGACATCTTTCCTCTCGGGTTGGTCAACTTGGATCGCTGTACCGAACGAGAAACGGAGCCTGAAATCCAATCAGCGAATACACAAAAGGAAGGGGCCATTTCCCACAATCATTTCCACTGCAACACCACCTCGGATGAACAAGTCTCACTGCAGGTCAGGGACTGTGCTTCAGAGATGCACCTTTCGCAGCTGGACGATTGACCCGGAATCTCCCAGACGCCATTTTGATGCACATCAAATGCGATTTATTTCAGTGCTTGCTGATTTTATTTTAGTTGAATGCACACACGCTCCCGTGTTTGATTTCCTTTATTATCAATACGACTTTCTTCCAAATGACTCACATAGCAGTGGGATGATTTTCTGCTTCAATTCATTGGAAATGGACACCATTCAATAGGCAAGTGTGTCTGTCTGTCTGTCTCCAGCATTCTGTGGGTTCCACCAAGGGCACAAGTCCTAGGGCGCCTGACGTCCATTCAACAAGTAATGTAAAAACGGCGAGGCAGGTTCAAAAGAAGAACACCCTTCCTCTCTTCAAATGCGTTCCAGTTTCCGCTACTCAAGGTAGCGAGAAGGATCCACACAAGTCCCACGTTCGCAAAATTTCAACTTCTGGTGCTCACCAACAACTGACGAATGAAACACACCCCAAGAGAAAATAGTCAACCCCGTCCCCTGCAATAACCTCACGCGCAACCCTACACCGCAATATGTCATATTCAGAAATTCACACTGAATGACATCTACCGTGAACACAAACACACAGACAATCCCTCCACAGGTTCAGAAGACTCACGACTGCAAAACTCGATGTTTCCCATGTCTGGGCTCATCCTGAAACGCAGCCATCACTATCCAGTTTTCCCTCTTGTGTAGACAGACACCTGGGCTCCTCATTACTTTATGTCGGATTGACTGCGTATGTGATGGTGTGTGTGTGTGCGCGCGCGAACCCCCTCGTGGGTGTGTGTGTGTGTCTGTGTACGTGTGTGTGTGTGTGTGTCAGTGTGTGTGCACATGCACTCCTGCGTTTGCATGGAGACTTTTCTTGAGATCACTGGCACACAAACAGAGCCCTCTTGCTGTGTTTGTTCCTCCCTTTGGATCTCCTGGTCCTCCCTTGCAGAGAAGTGAGTGTGCCAGTGTTCATGGACTCCTGAGGTGCCAGGTTCCTTGAAGAGAGGTTCAGCAGGGAGCTTTGCTGTTCAGGATGGCGGTTGTTCATCCCACTCTTGTATTTTGATGGATGAATCACAAGCACGTTGGGAGGCAGGGTACATTCGACTTTTCTGACGTTGAAGTCAGGCTTGGTTTTGTTTTGCTCTTGGAGGAACTTCCAGTGGTCTAAGGTGCTTTCCTGAGTGGCTCTTTCCACCAAGTGCTCCTCCAAGTCGGGTACCTGGAGGCAGGGTTCTCTCTGGAGCTCCCCTTGCGTTGCTCGCCTGTCTTTGTGTTCAGCACCAAGGGCTCCTGGTTCCCTGCCTATTGACACACTCTCACTGCATCTTTCCAGTTGACTCTTCTGGATGTAAAAGAGGACATAGGCCTGTTGACTCAGGACAGAAGCGATGCTACAGGCAGTGACCTCGGCGTCATCCATTTTATACCACTGGCCTCCTGGAGCTTTGACATAAGAGAGGTAATGTCCGTTGTGACAACTCCACCCAGCATGGACCAGCACAGCATAGAGGACATAGACAAGAGGTCCTGTGTTCTGCTGAGACACGTATGGCTGCATGTCAAGGCACTCAGGGTATTGCACATTCTTGGCAAGTTTGTTGCCTGTGACATCGGAGAATCTCTTCAATACAAGGATGAGGACCTTGGCAGAAGTGTGTAGAGTGAACGTCTTGGAGGCAGGCGCCTTCTGGAGACAAAGACCACAATGATAGGCATTCTCTCCATTGAGTTCTTCGGGCTTCACCACCTGTTCCAAAGCTTGCTTCACACTCTGAGCTGCCTGGATATCCAGGGCAATGTCCAGGTAAGGGTCAAAGGTGTCCGAAACGCCCTGGCAGTGGAGACACTTGATTTGAGATCTCCAGCAGCCTCCAAATATCTGGTGGATGAGGGTGGTGTCCTCAGAGTCATGATCTACCTGCTTGTGCCCGGGAAGGCATGCCTTTTTCATGGCATCCACAATGAACATCAGAAATTCATGGGCATCTTCCTGCTTGCCTCGATGGAAGCCAGCAACCAATGCCTGTGAGGGCTGGATGACGTGGCCAGGACGGTGGAGGGCCCGTGTGATGTGAGCTTCCATCGTACACAGCATGCAGCACTTGTGATGATGACAAAGTTGAGAGTGCTCCCGGGACAGCATGTAGTTGGCAAGGGGTGGTGTGTATGTCAGGCACTGCAGGGAAGCATTCACATAGCAAGTATTTCCCATATTCTGGAGCCCAGCCCCCACCGCAGCAGGTCTCCTGCTACTGAGAGGAAGCTTCTCCCCAGGGGCAGGCTGTCTTGCCACAGGAGCCAAACCATCACAGAGGTCGACATGGGTCTCAGATGACAGTGGTGACTTCTCAGGTAGAGAAGTCCGCTGGATTTCAGCAAAAGCTGCATCTGGCCGAGAAGATGTGAGTTTTGAAAAGTGGTTGAACTGCCACTCACCTCCCAAGTGGAGTGAATCGGCCTCCATGTCGCCAGGAGCAAGGATCACAAGCTTTCTCTGCTGGGACCGCACGTTGCAGAAAGATGCTATCTCTTCCGAGAGAGTCTTCAAATGACACGCCATCTGGCCGCATCAGCCCTTATATAACTCAACCCCGCCTACCTCGAACACCCCACCCACCCATCAGGTACGCGGTCCACCAATCCAATATCAGCACTCGGTTAAAGAATGAATCATAGGGTGTGTCCCCTTGTATTCCCCAGGGAGTTCACTTAAAACTCCTGGGGAATGCGTTAGTTTACTTAAAACAGTGGTGTTTACTTAAAACAGTAAACTTAAGTGGTAGTTTACTTAAAATGCGTTAGTTTACTTAAAACATGCAGAATCATGCCCATGTGAGTGTTTCTTTGTGTTTGTTTATATTTCTGGGTGTGTGTGTGTGTGTTTGAGCTGCGATGGCCTTCTAACTATGTGCTTTTGGCAGATACGACCATCCTTTCAGGCATTGAAGGACAGGAAGTCAGACCTGTACTTTCTGACTTGAGAATCATCAATGAAGTACAGTTAATAACACGGTGTATTTGTTTCCTTAATATCAAAGAATAGATCCATGCAGTCTAATAAGTATTCTAGCAGTAACCTTTCCATGTTCAGCCTATTGATTCTGTGTTCGAGTGAAATGACTTACCAGTGGGGACCAAGACATGTCTTTGCAGGAAATGCTCTTGTGGAAGCTATATACCCAAATCATAAAGCATCAAGTGTTGGAAACATGCACTGAACCTAGACGAAATACTTAGTGCCCAAATTAGACTGTGAAAGACTTTCAGGAAATCATGCAATCACCGACATACCAATTGATGACATTCCCCGAATTTATGATTGCAAGTAAAGAGAAATACTCATGACATTCTATTTCCAGTGATTGAGGTCGTATGACCGCAATTTAAGAAATCATGAAACCAGAAAACTTGAGTAATCACAATCTAATCCAACTAAAACCTTGGGTTCATTTAAGAAAGGATGAATATAAAAACAACATATCACGCAGCATGGGAGATAATATTTTAATACGTATGTGATAATAGATCAACATTTGAGAGAGATGAAATAAATAGTTGTAAATTTGAGAATAGCCTATAACCAGAATTAAACACTGTAAATGCCTGGGTGATGGGAATGAGTCCCTGTCTCAGGAAGAAACATAGAGATTTAAAAGCAGGGCGTCTAAAAGAGATTTGCATACCATTGTTAATACTGGCAGTTGTTTTAGTAAGAAAGGGAAAAATAAACCATTTGTCTTAGGGATTCTTGCATGTATTTTTCATCGTCTGAGATGTTGCTTCCAATTCCAGTTAAGCATTGTGTGGTGGACTTGCAGTTACCACATTTGGTGGAAAATGTCATGCTGATGAAGGTAGACTTGTTTCCCAAACTAAGAGGGACAGAATTTGGGTGTTTCTTTGGGACTTTCGGCTTACTAGGAATAAAGATCCTGGCTCTAGGGATTTTCTTAAAATTTTTCAGATAATGAGAAAGAGAATAGAATTTGGGCCAGGCGCCAAGGCCTCGAGGTGTACAGAAGCATCCCCGGTCTCAGGGCCCATGAAATCAGGATGATTTCAGGGAGGATGGTGGAATGAGGAGAGTGTGACCTTTGGCCTCCTTTCTTTCCCTTTTCTTTTCATGGGTCAGGTGTGTTGAATCAGAAGGCTTCCCGGGCCCGATGAAATGAGTCCTGGGGGAGGAAGGAAGCGCTGCGTAGAGAGTTGCTCCACAGGGAGAAAGGAGCCACCATTTTCAGGAGAATGATCCCCAGAAGCATGAGCAGTCCAGATGCCGTGGCTTCACACAAGACGCTGGTGGGTGTTATGTCTGAAGCGGGGACCTGGGCGTCGGTGTTCTTTCATGCTCATAACTGATTTTCAGGTGAGCCCAATGGATCACCTGTCTGCCAGTCATGCTCATCACACTGTACTTTGCACACACGTCACACAGAGACACTGTTAATACGCGCATTTGTGTGCTTGAGCAGGGTTGCACCCAAGATTCTGTGGTTGTATGGAGCCCTGAGTTATGCCCTGGACATCTTTCCTCTCGGGTTGGTCAACTTGGATCGCTGTACCGAACGAGAAACGGAGCCTGAAATCCAATCAGCGAATATACAAAAGGAAGGGGCCATTTCCCACAATCATTTCCACTGCAACACCACCTCGGATGAACAAGTCTCACTGCAGGTCAGGGACTGTGCTTCAGAGATGCACCTTTCGCAGCTGGACGATTGACCCGGAATCTCCCAGACGCCATTTTGATGCACATCAAATGCGATTTATTTCAGTGCTTGCTGATTTTATTTTAGTTGAATGCACACACGCTCCCGTGTTTGATTTCCTTTATTATCAATACGACTTACTTCCAAATGACTCACATACCAGTGGGATGATTTTCTGCTTCAATTCATTGGAAATGGACACCATTCAATAGGCAAGTGTGTCTGTCTGTCTGTCTCCAGCATTCTGTGGGTTCCACCAAGGGCACAAGTCCTAGGGCGCCTGACGTCCATTCAACAAGTAATGTAAAAACGGCGAGGCAGGTTCAAAAGAAGAACACCCTTCCTCTCTTCAAATGCGTTCCAGTTTCCTCTACTCAAGGTAGCGAGAAGGATCCACACAAGTCCCACGTTCGCAAAATTTCAACTTCTGGTGCTCACCAACAACTGACGAATGAAACACACCCCAAGAGAAAATAGTCAACCCCGTCCCCTGCAATAACCTCACGCGCAACCCTACACCGCAATATGTCATATTCAGAAATTCACACTGAATGACATCTACCGTGAACACAAACACACAGACAATCCCTCCACAGGTTCAGAAGACTCACGACTGCAAAACTCGATGTTTCCCATGTCTGGGCTCATCCTGAAACGCAGCCATCACTATCCAGTTTTCCCTCTTGTGTAGACAGACACCTGGGCTCCTCATTACTTTATGTCGGATTGACTGCGTATGTGATGGTGTGTGTGTGTGCGCGCGCGAACCCCCTCGTGGGTGTGTGTGTGTGTGTGTACGTGTGTGTGTGTGTGTGTCAGTGTGTGTGCACATGCACTCCTGCGTTTGCATGGAGACTTTTCTTGAGATCACTGGCACACAAACAGAGCCCTCTTGCTGTGTTTGTTCCTCCCTTTGGATCTCCTGGTCCTCCCTTGCAGAGAAGTGAGTGTGCCAGTGTTCATGGACTCCTGAGGTGCCAGGTTCCTTGAAGAGAGGTTCAGCAGGGAGCTTTGCTGTTCAGGATGGCGGTTGTTCATCCCACTCTTGTATTTTGATGGATGAATCACAAGCATGTTGGGAGGCAGGGTACATTCGACTTTTCTGACGTTGAAGTCAGGCTTGGTTTTGTTTTGCTCTTGGAGGAACTTCCAGTGGTCTAAGGTGCTTTCCTGAGTGGCTCTTTCCACCAAGTGCTCCTCCAAGTCGGGTACCTGGAGGCAGGGTTCTCTCTGGAGCTCCCCTTGCGTTGCTCGCCTGTCTTTGTGTTCAGCACCAAGGGCTCCTGGTTCCCTGCCTATTGACACACTCTCACTGCATCTTTCCAGTTGACTCTTCTGGATGTAAAAGAGGACATAGGCCTGTTGACTCAGGACAGAAGCGATGCTACAGGCAGTGACCTCGGCGTCATCCATTTTATACCACTGGCCTCCTGGAGCTTTGACATAAGAGAGGTAATGTCCGTTGTGACAACTCCACCCAGCATGGACCAGCACAGCATAGAGGACATAGACAAGAGGTCCTGTGTTCTGCTGAGACACGTATGGCTGCATGTCAAGGCACTCAGGGTATTGCACATTCTTGGCAAGTTTGTTGCCTGTGACATCGGAGAATCTCTTCAATACAAGGATGAGGACCTTGGCAGAAGTGTGTAGAGTGAACGTCTTGGAGGCAGGCGCCTTCTGGAGACAAAGACCACAATGATAGGCATTCTCTCCATTGAGTTCTTTGGGCTTCACCACCTGTTCCAAAGCTTGCTTCACACTCTGAGCTGCCTGGATATCCAGGGCAATGTCCAGGTAAGGGTCAAAGGTGTCCGAAACGCCCTGGCAGTGGAGACACTTGATTTGAGATCTCCAGCAGCCTCCAAATATCTGGTGGATGAGGGTGGTGTCCTCAGAGTCATGATCTACCTGCTTGTGCCCGGGAAGGCATGCCTTTTTCATGGCATCCACAATGAACATCAGAAATTCATGGGCATCTTCCTGCTTGCCTCGATGGAAGCCAGCAACCAATGCCTGTGAGGGCTGGATGACGTGGCCAGGACGGTGGAGGGCCCGTGTGATGTGAGCTTCCATCGTACACAGCATGCAGCACTTGTGATGATGACAAAGTTGAGAGTGCTCCCGGGACAGCATGTAGTTGGCAAGGGGTGGTGTGTATGTCAGGCACTGCAGGGAAGCATTCACATAGCAAGTATTTCCCATATTCTGGAGCCCAGCCCCCACCGCAGCAGGTCTCCTGCTACTGAGAGGAAGCTTCTCCCCAGAGGCAGGCTGTCTTGCCACAGGAGCCAAACAATCACAGAGGTCGACATGGGTCTCAGATGACAGTGGTGACTTCTCAGGTAGAGAAGTCCGCTGGATTTCAGCAAAAGCTGCATCTGGCCGAGAAGATGTGAGTTTTGAAAAGTGGTTGAACTGCCACTCACCTCCCAAGTGGAGTGAATCGGCCTCCATGTCGCCAGGAGCAAGGATCACAAGCTTTCTCTGCTGGGACCGCACGTTGCAGAAAGATGCTATCTCTTCCGAGAGAGTCTTCAAATGACACGCCATCTGGCCGCATCAGCCCTTATATAACTCAACCCCGCCTACCTCGAACACCCCACCCACCCATCAGGTACGCGGTCCACCAATCCAATATCAGCACTCAGTTAAAGAATGAATCATAGGGTGTGTCCCCTTGTATTCCCCAGGGAGTTCACTTAAAACTCCTGGGGAATGCGTTAGTTTACTTAAAACAGTGGTGTTTACTTAAAACAGTAAACTTAAGCGGTAGTTTACTTAAAATGCGTTAGTTTACTTAAAACATGCAGAATCATGCCCATGTGAGTGTTTCTTTGTGTTTGTTTATATTTCTGGGTGTGTGTGTGTGTATTTGAGCTGCGATGGGCTTCTAACTATGTGCTTTTGGCAGATACGACCATCCTTTCAGGCATTGAAGGACAGGAAGTCAGACCTGTACTTTCTGACTTGAGAATCATCAATGAAGTACAGTTAATAACACGGTGTATTTGTTTCCTTAATATCAAAGAATAGATCCATGCAGTCTAATAAGTATTCTAGCAGTAACCTTTCCATGTTCAGCCTATTGATTCTGTGTTCGAGTGAAATGACTTACCAGTGGGGACCAAGACATGTCTTTGCAGGAAATGCTCTTGTGGAAGCTATATACCCAAATCATAAAGCATCAAGTGTTGGAAACATGCACTGAACCTAGACGAAATACTTAGTGCCCAAATTAGACTGTGAAAGACTTTCAGGAAATCATGCAATCACCGACATACCAATTGATGACATTCCCCGAATTTATGATTGCAAGTAAAGAGAAATACTCATGACATTCTATTTCCAGTGATTGAGGTCGTATGACCGCAATTTAAGAAATCATGAAACCAGAAAACTTGAGTAATCACAATCTAATCCAACTAAAACCTTGGGTTCATTTAAGAAAGGATGAATATAAAAACAACATATCACGCAGCATGGGAGATAATATTTTAATACGTATGTGATAATAGATCAACATTTGAGAGAGATGAAATAAATAGTTGTAAATTTGAGAATAGCCTATAACCAGAATTAAACACTGTAAATGCCTGGGTGATGGGAATGAGTCCCTGTCTCAGGAAGAAACATAGAGATTTAAAAGCAGGGCGTCTAAAAGAGATTTGCATACCATTGTTAATACTGGCAGTTGTTTTAGTAAGAAAGGGAAAAATAAACCATTTGTCTTAGGGATTCTTGCATGTATTTTTCATCGTCTGAGATGTTGCTTCCAATTCCAGTTAAGCATTGTGTGGTGGACTTGCAGTTACCACATTTGGTGGAAAATGTCATGCTGATGAAGGTAGACTTGTTTCCCAAACTAAGAGGGACAGAATTTGGGTGTTTCTTTGGGACTTTCGGCTTACTAGGAATAAAGATCCTGGCTCTAGGGATTTTCTTAAAATTTTTCAGATAATGAGAAAGAGAATAGAATTTGGGCCAGGCGCCAAGGCCTCGAGGTGTACAGAAGCATCCCCGGTCTCAGGGCCCATGAAATCAGGATGATTTCAGGGAGGATGGTGGAATGAGGAGAGTGTGACCTTTGGCCTCCTTTCTTTCCCTTTTCTTTTCATGGGTCAGGTGTGTTGAATCAGAAGGCTTCCCGGGCCCGATGAAATGAGTCCTGGGGGAGGAAAGAAGCGCTGCGTAGAGAGTTGCTCCACAGGGAGAAAGGAGCCACCATTTTCAGGAGAATGATCCCCAGAAGCATGAGCAGTCCAGATGCCGTGGCTTCACACAAGACGCTGGTGGGTGTTATGTCTGAAGCGGGGACCTGGGCGTCGGTGTTCTTTCATGCTCATAACTGATTTTCAGGTGAGCCCAATGGATCACCTGTCTGCCAGTCATGCTCATCACACTGTACTTTGCACACACGTCACACAGAGACACTGTTAATACGCGCATTTGTGTGCTTGAGCAGGGTTGCACCCAAGATTCTGTGGTTGTATGGAGCCCTGAGTTATGCCCTGGACATCTTTCCTCTCGGGTTGGTCAACTTGGATCGCTGTACCGAACGAGAAACGGAGCCTGAAATCCAATCAGCGAATATACAAAAGGAAGGGGCCATTTCCCACAATCATTTCCACTGCAACACCACCTCGGATGAACAAGTCTCACTGCAGGTCAGGGACTGTGTTTCAGAGATACACCTTTCGCAGCTGGACGATTGACCCGGAATCTCCCAGACGCCATTTTGATGCACATCAAATGCGATTTATTTCAGTGCTTGCTGATTTTATTTTAGTTGAATACACACACGCTCCCGTGTTTGATTTCCTTTATTATCAATACGACTTACTTCCAAATGACTCACATAGCAGTGGGATGATTTTCTGCTTCAATTCATTGGAAATGGACACCATTCAATAGGCAAGTGTGTCTGTCTGTCTGTCTCCAGCATTCTGTGGGTTCCACCAAGGGCACAAGTCCTAGGGCGCCTGACGTCCATTCAACAAGTAATGTAAAAACGGCGAGGCAGGTTCAAAAGAAGAACACCCTTCCTCTCTTCAAATGCGTTCCAGTTTCCGCTACTCAAGGTAGCGAGAAGGATCCACACAAGTCCCACGTTCGCAAAATTTCAACTTCTGGTGCTCACCAACAACTGACGAATGAAACACACCCCAAGAGAAAATAGTCAACCCCGTCCCCTGCAATAACCTCACGCGCAACCCTACACCGCAATATGTCATATTCAGAAATTCACACTGAATGACATCTACCGTGAACACAAACACACAGACAATCCCTCCACAGGTTCAGAAGACTCACGACTGCAAAACTCGATGTTTCCCATGTCTGGGCTCATCCTGAAACGCAGCCATCACTATCCAGTTTTCCCTCTTGTGTAGACAGACACCTGGGCTCCTCATTACTTTATGTCGGATTGACTGCGTATGTGATGGTGTGTGTGTGTGCGCGCGCGAACCCCCTCGTGGGTGTGTGTGTGTGTCTGTGTACGTGTATGTGTGTGTGTGTCAGTGTGTGTGCACATGCACTCCTGCGTTTGCATGGAGACTTTTCTTGAGATCACTGGCACACAAACAGAGCCCTCTTGCTGTGTTTGTTCCTCCCTTTGGATCTCCTGGTCCTCCCTTGCAGAGAATTGAGTGTGCCAGTGTTCATGGACTCCTGAGGTGCCAGGTTCCTTGAAGAGAGGTTCAGCAGGGAGCTTTGCTGTTCAGGATGGCGGTTGTTCATCCCACTCTTGTATTTTGATGGATGAATCACAAGCACGTTGGGAGGCAGGGTACATTCGACTTTTCTGACGTTGAAGTCAGGCTTGGTTTTGTTTTGCTCTTGGAGGAACTTCCAGTGGTCTAAGGTGCTTTCCTGAGTGGCTCTTTCCACCAAGTGCTCCTCCAAGTCGGGTACCTGGAGGCAGGGTTCTCTCTGGAGCTCCCCTTGCGTTGCTCGCCTGTCTTTGTGTTCAGCACCAAGGGCTCCTGGTTCCCTGCCTATTGACACACTCTCACTGCATCTTTCCAGTTGACTCTTCTGGATGTAAAAGAGGACATAGGCCTGTTGACTCAGGACAGAAGCGATGCTACAGGCAGTGACCTCGGCGTCATCCATTTTATACCACTGGCCTCCTGGAGCTTTGACATAAGAGAGGTAATGTCCGTTGTGACAACTCCACCCAGCATGGACCAGCACAGCATAGAGGACATAGACAAGAGGTCCTGTGTTCTGCTGAGACACGTATGGCTGCATGTCAAGGCACTCAGGGTATTGCACATTCTTGGCAAGTTTGTTGCCTGTGACATCGGAGAATCTCTTCAATACAAGGATGAGGACCTTGGCAGAAGTGTGTAGAGTGAACGTCTTGGAGGCAGGCGCCTTCTGGAGACAAAGACCACAATGATAGGCATTCTCTCCATTGAGTTCTTCGGGCTTCACCACCTGTTCCAAAGCTTGCTTCACACTCTGAGCTGCCTGGATATCCAGGGCAATGTCCAGGTAAGGGTCAAAGGTGTCCGAAACGCCCTGGCAGTGGAGACACTTGATTTGAGATCTCCAGCAGCCTCCAAATATCTGGTGGATGAGGGTGGTGTCCTCAGAGTCATGATCTACCTGCTTGTGCCCGGGAAGGCATGCCTTTTTCATGGCATCCACAATGAACATCAGAAATTCATGGGCATCTTCCTGCTTGCCTCGATGGAAGCCAGCAACCAATGCCTGTGAGGGCTGGATGACGTGGCCAGGACGGTGGAGGGCCCGTGTGATGTGAGCTTCCATCGTACACAGCATGCAGCACTTGTGATGATGACAAAGTTGAGAGTGCTCCCGGGACAGCATGTAGTTGGCAAGGGGTGGTGTGTATGTCAGGCACTGCAGGGAAGCATTCACATAGCAAGTATTTCCCATATTCTGGAGCCCAGCCCCCACCGCAGCAGGTCTCCTGCTACTGAGAGGAAGCTTCTCCCCAGGGGCAGGCTGTCTTGCCACAGGAGCCAAACCATCACAGAGGTCGACATGGGTCTCAGATGACAGTGGTGACTTCTCAGGTAGAGAAGTCCGCTGGATTTCAGCAAAAGCTGCATCTGGCCGAGAAGATGTGAGTTTTGAAAAGTGGTTGAACTGCCACTCACCTCCCAAGTGGAGTGAATCGGCCTCCATGTCGCCAGGAGCAAGGATCACAAGCTTTCTCTGCTGGGACCGCACGTTGCAGAAAGATGCTATCTCTTCCGAGAGAGTCTTCAAATGACACGCCATCTGGCCGCATCAGCCCTTATATAACTCAACCCCGCCTACCTCGAACACCCCACCCACCCATCAGGTACGCGGTCCACCAATCCAATATCAGCACTCGGTTAAAGAATGAATCATAGGGTGTGTCCCCTTGTATTCCCCAGGGAGTTCACTTAAAACTCCTGGGGAATGCGTTAGTTTACTTAAAACAGTGGTGTTTACTTAAAACAGTAAACTTAAGTGGTAGTTTACTTAAAATGCGTTAGTTTACTTAAAACATGCAGAATCATGCCCATGTGAGTGTTTCTTTGTGTTTGTTTATATTTCTGGGTGTGTGTGTGTGTGTTTGAGCTGCGATGGCCTTCTAACTATGTGCTTTTGGCAGATACGACCATCCTTTCAGGCATTGAAGGACAGGAAGTCAGACCTGTACTTTCTGACTTGAGAATCATCAATGAAGTACAGTTAATAACACGGTGTATTTGTTTCCTTAATATCAAAGAATAGATCCATGCAGTCTAATAAGTATTCTAGCAGTAACCTTTCCATGTTCAGCCTATTGATTCTGTGTTCGAGTGAAATGACTTACCAGTGGGGACCAAGACATGTCTTTGCAGGAAATGCTCTTGTGGAAGCTATATACCCAAATCATAAAGCATCAAGTGTTGGAAACATGCACTGAACCTAGACGAAATACTTAGTGCCCAAATTAGACTGTGAAAGACTTTCAGGAAATCATGCAATCACCGACATACCAATTGATGACATTCCCCGAATTTATGATTGCAAGTAAAGAGAAATACTCATGACATTCTATTTCCAGTGATTGAGGTCGTATGACCGCAATTTAAGAAATCATGAAACCAGAAAACTTGAGTAATCACAATCTAATCCAACTAAAACCTTGGGTTCATTTAAGAAAGGATGAATATAAAAACAACATATCACGCAGCATGGGAGATAATATTTTAATACGTATGTGATAATAGATCAACATTTGAGAGAGATGAAATAAATAGTTGTAAATTTGAGAATAGCATATAACCAGAATTAAACACTGTAAATGCCTGGGTGATGGGAATGAGTCCCTGTCTCAGGAAGAAACATAGAGATTTAAAAGCAGGGCGTCTAAAAGAGATTTGCATACCATTGTTAATACTGGCAGTTGTTTTAGTAAGAAAGGGAAAAATAAACCATTTGTCTTAGGGATTCTTGCATGTATTTTTCATCGTCTGAGATGTTGCTTCCAATTCCAGTTAAGCATTGTGTGGTGGACTTGCAGTTACCACATTTGGTGGAAAATGTCATGCTGATGAAGGTAGACTTGTTTCCCAAACTAAGAGGGACAGAATTTGGGTGTTTCTTTGGGACTTTCGGCTTACTAGGAATAAAGATCCTGGCTCTAGGGATTTTCTTAAAATTTTTCAGATAATGGGAAAGAGAATAGAATTTGGGCCAGGCGCCAAGGCCTCGAGGTGTACAGAAGCATCCCCGGTCTCAGGGCCCATGAAATCAGGATGATTTCAGGGAGGATGGTGGAATGAGGAGAGTGTGACCTTTGGCCTCCTTTCTTTCCCTTTTCTTTTCATGGGTCAGGTGTGTTGAATCAGAAGGCTTCCCGGGCCCGATGAAATGAGTCCTGGGGGAGGAAAGAAGCGCTGCGTAGAGAGTTGCTCCACAGGGAGAAAGGAGCCACCATTTTCAGGAGAATGATCCCCAGAAGCATGAGCAGTCCAGATGCCGTGGCTTCACACAAGACGCTGGTGGGTGTTATGTCTGAAGCGGGGACCTGGGCGTCGGTGTTCTTTCATGCTCATAACTGATTTTCAGGTGAGCCCAATGGATCACCTGTCTGCCAGTCATGCTCATCACACTGTACTTTGCACACACGTCACACAGAGACACTGTTAATACGCGCATTTGTGTGCTTGAGCAGGGTTGCACCCAAGATTCTGTGGTTGTATGGAGCCCTGAGTTATGCCCTGGACATCTTTCCTCTCGGGTTGGTCAACTTGGATCGCTGTACCGAACGAGAAACGGAGCCTGAAATCCAATCAGCGAATATACAAAAGGAAGGGGCCATTTCCCACAATCATTTCCACTGCAACACCACCTCGGATGAACAAGTCTCACTGCAGGTCAGGGACTGTGCTTCAGAGATGCACCTTTCGCAGCTGGACGATTGACCCGGAATCTCCCAGACGCCATTTTGATGCACATCAAATGCGATTTATTTCAGTGCTTGCTGATTTTATTTTAGTTGAATGCACACACGCTCCCGTGTTTGATTTCCTTTATTATCAATACGACTTACTTCCAAATGACTCACATACCAGTGGGATGATTTTCTGCTTCAATTCATTGGAAATGGACACCATTCAATAGGCAAGTGTGTCTGTCTGTCTGTCTCCAGCATTCTGTGGGTTCCACCAAGGGCACAAGTCCTAGGGCGCCTGACGTCCATTCAACAAGTAATGTAAAAACGGCGAGGCAGGTTCAAAAGAAGAACACCCTTCCTCTCTTCAAATGCGTTCCAGTTTCCTCTACTCAAGGTAGCGAGAAGGATCCACACAAGTCCCACGTTCGCAAAATTTCAACTTCTGGTGCTCACCAACAACTGACGAATGAAACACACCCCAAGAGAAAATAGTCAACCCCGTCCCCTGCAATAACCTCACGCGCAACCCTACACCGCAATATGTCATATTCAGAAATTCACACTGAATGACATCTACCGTGAACACAAACACACAGACAATCCCTCCACAGGTTCAGAAGACTCACGACTGCAAAACTCGATGTTTCCCATGTCTGGGCTCATCCTGAAACGCAGCCATCACTATCCAGTTTTCCCTCTTGTGTAGACAGACACCTGGGCTCCTCATTACTTTATGTCGGATTGACTGCGTATGTGATGGTGTGTGTGTGTGCGCGCGCGAACCCCCTCGTGGGTGTGTGTGTGTGTGTGTACGTGTGTGTGTGTGTGTGTCAGTGTGTGTGCACATGCACTCCTGCGTTTGCATGGAGACTTTTCTTGAGATCACTGGCACACAAACAGAGCCCTCTTGCTGTGTTTGTTCCTCCCTTTGGATCTCCTGGTCCTCCCTTGCAGAGAAGTGAGTGTGCCAGTGTTCATGGACTCCTGAGGTGCCAGGTTCCTTGAAGAGAGGTTCAGCAGGGAGCTTTGCTGTTCAGGATGGCGGTTGTTCATCCCACTCTTGTATTTTGATGGATGAATCACAAGCATGTTGGGAGGCAGGGTACATTCGACTTTTCTGACGTTGAAGTCAGGCTTGGTTTTGTTTTGCTCTTGGAGGAACTTCCAGTGGTCTAAGGTGCTTTCCTGAGTGGCTCTTTCCACCAAGTGCTCCTCCAAGTCGGGTACCTGGAGGCAGGGTTCTCTCTGGAGCTCCCCTTGCGTTGCTCGCCTGTCTTTGTGTTCAGCACCAAGGGCTCCTGGTTCCCTGCCTATTGACACACTCTCACTGCATCTTTCCAGTTGACTCTTCTGGATGTAAAAGAGGACATAGGCCTGTTGACTCAGGACAGAAGCGATGCTACAGGCAGTGACCTCGGCGTCATCCATTTTATACCACTGGCCTCCTGGAGCTTTGACATAAGAGAGGTAATGTCCGTTGTGACAACTCCACCCAGCATGGACCAGCACAGCATAGAGGACATAGACAAGAGGTCCTGTGTTCTGCTGAGACACGTATGGCTGCATGTCAAGGCACTCAGGGTATTGCACATTCTTGGCAAGTTTGTTGCCTGTGACATCGGAGAATCTCTTCAATACAAGGATGAGGACCTTGGCAGAAGTGTGTAGAGTGAACGTCTTGGAGGCAGGCGCCTTCTGGAGACAAAGACCACAATGATAGGCATTCTCTCCATTGAGTTCTTTGGGCTTCACCACCTGTTCCAAAGCTTGCTTCACACTCTGAGCTGCCTGGATATCCAGGGCAATGTCCAGGTAAGGGTCAAAGGTGTCCGAAACGCCCTGGCAGTGGAGACACTTGATTTGAGATCTCCAGCAGCCTCCAAATATCTGGTGGATGAGGGTGGTGTCCTCAGAGTCATGATCTACCTGCTTGTGCCCGGGAAGGCATGCCTTTTTCATGGCATCCACAATGAACATCAGAAATTCATGGGCATCTTCCTGCTTGCCTCGATGGAAGCCAGCAACCAATGCCTGTGAGGGCTGGATGACGTGGCCAGGACGGTGGAGGGCCCGTGTGATGTGAGCTTCCATCGTACACAGCATGCAGCACTTGTGATGATGACAAAGTTGAGAGTGCTCCCGGGACAGCATGTAGTTGGCAAGGGGTGGTGTGTATGTCAGGCACTGCAGGGAAGCATTCACATAGCAAGTATTTCCCATATTCTGGAGCCCAGCCCCCACCGCAGCAGGTCTCCTGCTACTGAGAGGAAGCTTCTCCCCAGAGGCAGGCTGTCTTGCCACAGGAGCCAAACAATCACAGAGGTCGACATGGGTCTCAGATGACAGTGGTGACTTCTCAGGTAGAGAAGTCCGCTGGATTTCAGCAAAAGCTGCATCTGGCCGAGAAGATGTGAGTTTTGAAAAGTGGTTGAACTGCCACTCACCTCCCAAGTGGAGTGAATCGGCCTCCATGTCGCCAGGAGCAAGGATCACAAGCTTTCTCTGCTGGGACCGCACGTTGCAGAAAGATGCTATCTCTTCCGAGAGAGTCTTCAAATGACACGCCATCTGGCCGCATCAGCCCTTATATAACTCAACCCCGCCTACCTCGAACACCCCACCCACCCATCAGGTACGCGGTCCACCAATCCAATATCAGCACTCAGTTAAAGAATGAATCATAGGGTGTGTCCCCTTGTATTCCCCAGGGAGTTCACTTAAAACTCCTGGGGAATGCGTTAGTTTACTTAAAACAGTGGTGTTTACTTAAAACAGTAAACTTAAGCGGTAGTTTACTTAAAATGCGTTAGTTTACTTAAAACATGCAGAATCATGCCCATGTGAGTGTTTCTTTGTGTTTGTTTATATTTCTGGGTGTGTGTGTGTGTATTTGAGCTGCGATGGGCTTCTAACTATGTGCTTTTGGCAGATACGACCATCCTTTCAGGCATTGAAGGACAGGAAGTCAGACCTGTACTTTCTGACTTGAGAATCATCAATGAAGTACAGTTAATAACACGGTGTATTTGTTTCCTTAATATCAAAGAATAGATCCATGCAGTCTAATAAGTATTCTAGCAGTAACCTTTCCATGTTCAGCCTATTGATTCTGTGTTCGAGTGAAATGACTTACCAGTGGGGACCAAGACATGTCTTTGCAGGAAATGCTCTTGTGGAAGCTATATACCCAAATCATAAAGCATCAAGTGTTGGAAACATGCACTGAACCTAGACGAAATACTTAGTGCCCAAATTAGACTGTGAAAGACTTTCAGGAAATCATGCAATCACCGACATACCAATTGATGACATTCCCCGAATTTATGATTGCAAGTAAAGAGAAATACTCATGACATTCTATTTCCAGTGATTGAGGTCGTATGACCGCAATTTAAGAAATCATGAAACCAGAAAACTTGAGTAATCACAATCTAATCCAACTAAAACCTTGGGTTCATTTAAGAAAGGATGAATATAAAAACAACATATCACGCAGCATGGGAGATAATATTTTAATACGTATGTGATAATAGATCAACATTTGAGAGAGATGAAATAAATAGTTGTAAATTTGAGAATAGCCTATAACCAGAATTAAACACTGTAAATGCCTGGGTGATGGGAATGAGTCCCTGTCTCAGGAAGAAACATAGAGATTTAAAAGCAGGGCGTCTAAAAGAGATTTGCATACCATTGTTAATACTGGCAGTTGTTTTAGTAAGAAAGGGAAAAATAAACCATTTGTCTTAGGGATTCTTGCATGTATTTTTCATCGTCTGAGATGTTGCTTCCAATTCCAGTTAAGCATTGTGTGGTGGACTTGCAGTTACCACATTTGGTGGAAAATGTCATGCTGATGAAGGTAGACTTGTTTCCCAAACTAAGAGGGACAGAATTTGGGTGTTTCTTTGGGACTTTCGGCTTACTAGGAATAAAGATCCTGGCTCTAGGGATTTTCTTAAAATTTTTCAGATAATGAGAAAGAGAATAGAATTTGGGCCAGGCGCCAAGGCCTCGAGGTGTACAGAAGCATCCCCGGTCTCAGGGCCCATGAAATCAGGATGATTTCAGGGAGGATGGTGGAATGAGGAGAGTGTGACCTTTGGCCTCCTTTCTTTCCCTTTTCTTTTCATGGGTCAGGTGTGTTGAATCAGAAGGCTTCCCGGGCCCGATGAAATGAGTCCTGGGGGAGGAAAGAAGCGCTGCGTAGAGAGTTGCTCCACAGGGAGAAAGGAGCCACCATTTTCAGGAGAATGATCCCCAGAAGCATGAGCAGTCCAGATGCCGTGGCTTCACACAAGACGCTGGTGGGTGTTATGTCTGAAGCGGGGACCTGGGCGTCGGTGTTCTTTCATGCTCATAACTGATTTTCAGGTGAGCCCAATGGATCACCTGTCTGCCAGTCATGCTCATCACACTGTACTTTGCACACACGTCACACAGAGACACTGTTAATACGCGCATTTGTGTGCTTGAGCAGGGTTGCACCCAAGATTCTGTGGTTGTATGGAGCCCTGAGTTATGCCCTGGACATCTTTCCTCTCGGGTTGGTCAACTTGGATCGCTGTACCGAACGAGAAACGGAGCCTGAAATCCAATCAGCGAATATACAAAAGGAAGGGGCCATTTCCCACAATCATTTCCACTGCAACACCACCTCGGATGAACAAGTCTCACTGCAGGTCAGGGACTGTGTTTCAGAGATACACCTTTCGCAGCTGGACGATTGACCCGGAATCTCCCAGACGCCATTTTGATGCACATCAAATGCGATTTATTTCAGTGCTTGCTGATTTTATTTTAGTTGAATACACACACGCTCCCGTGTTTGATTTCCTTTATTATCAATACGACTTACTTCCAAATGACTCACATAGCAGTGGGATGATTTTCTGCTTCAATTCATTGGAAATGGACACCATTCAATAGGCAAGTGTGTCTGTCTGTCTGTCTCCAGCATTCTGTGGGTTCCACCAAGGGCACAAGTCCTAGGGCGCCTGACGTCCATTCAACAAGTAATGTAAAAACGGCGAGGCAGGTTCAAAAGAAGAACACCCTTCCTCTCTTCAAATGCGTTCCAGTTTCCGCTACTCAAGGTAGCGAGAAGGATCCACACAAGTCCCACGTTCGCAAAATTTCAACTTCTGGTGCTCACCAACAACTGACGAATGAAACACACCCCAAGAGAAAATAGTCAACCCCGTCCCCTGCAATAACCTCACGCGCAACCCTACACCGCAATATGTCATATTCAGAAATTCACACTGAATGACATCTACCGTGAACACAAACACACAGACAATCCCTCCACAGGTTCAGAAGACTCACGACTGCAAAACTCGATGTTTCCCATGTCTGGGCTCATCCTGAAACGCAGCCATCACTATCCAGTTTTCCCTCTTGTGTAGACAGACACCTGGGCTCCTCATTACTTTATGTCGGATTGACTGCGTATGTGATGGTGTGTGTGTGTGCGCGCGCGAACCCCCTCGTGGGTGTGTGTGTGTGTCTGTGTACGTGTATGTGTGTGTGTGTCAGTGTGTGTGCACATGCACTCCTGCGTTTGCATGGAGACTTTTCTTGAGATCACTGGCACACAAACAGAGCCCTCTTGCTGTGTTTGTTCCTCCCTTTGGATCTCCTGGTCCTCCCTTGCAGAGAATTGAGTGTGCCAGTGTTCATGGACTCCTGAGGTGCCAGGTTCCTTGAAGAGAGGTTCAGCAGGGAGCTTTGCTGTTCAGGATGGCGGTTGTTCATCCCACTCTTGTATTTTGATGGATGAATCACAAGCACGTTGGGAGGCAGGGTACATTCGACTTTTCTGACGTTGAAGTCAGGCTTGGTTTTGTTTTGCTCTTGGAGGAACTTCCAGTGGTCTAAGGTGCTTTCCTGAGTGGCTCTTTCCACCAAGTGCTCCTCCAAGTCGGGTACCTGGAGGCAGGGTTCTCTCTGGAGCTCCCCTTGCGTTGCTCGCCTGTCTTTGTGTTCAGCACCAAGGGCTCCTGGTTCCCTGCCTATTGACACACTCTCACTGCATCTTTCCAGTTGACTCTTCTGGATGTAAAAGAGGACATAGGCCTGTTGACTCAGGACAGAAGCGATGCTACAGGCAGTGACCTCGGCGTCATCCATTTTATACCACTGGCCTCCTGGAGCTTTGACATAAGAGAGGTAATGTCCGTTGTGACAACTCCACCCAGCATGGACCAGCACAGCATAGAGGACATAGACAAGAGGTCCTGTGTTCTGCTGAGACACGTATGGCTGCATGTCAAGGCACTCAGGGTATTGCACATTCTTGGCAAGTTTGTTGCCTGTGACATCGGAGAATCTCTTCAATACAAGGATGAGGACCTTGGCAGAAGTGTGTAGAGTGAACGTCTTGGAGGCAGGCGCCTTCTGGAGACAAAGACCACAATGATAGGCATTCTCTCCATTGAGTTCTTCGGGCTTCACCACCTGTTCCAAAGCTTGCTTCACACTCTGAGCTGCCTGGATATCCAGGGCAATGTCCAGGTAAGGGTCAAAGGTGTCCGAAACGCCCTGGCAGTGGAGACACTTGATTTGAGATCTCCAGCAGCCTCCAAATATCTGGTGGATGAGGGTGGTGTCCTCAGAGTCATGATCTACCTGCTTGTGCCCGGGAAGGCATGCCTTTTTCATGGCATCCACAATGAACATCAGAAATTCATGGGCATCTTCCTGCTTGCCTCGATGGAAGCCAGCAACCAATGCCTGTGAGGGCTGGATGACGTGGCCAGGACGGTGGAGGGCCCGTGTGATGTGAGCTTCCATCGTACACAGCATGCAGCACTTGTGATGATGACAAAGTTGAGAGTGCTCCCGGGACAGCATGTAGTTGGCAAGGGGTGGTGTGTATGTCAGGCACTGCAGGGAAGCATTCACATAGCAAGTATTTCCCATATTCTGGAGCCCAGCCCCCACCGCAGCAGGTCTCCTGCTACTGAGAGGAAGCTTCTCCCCAGGGGCAGGCTGTCTTGCCACAGGAGCCAAACCATCACAGAGGTCGACATGGGTCTCAGATGACAGTGGTGACTTCTCAGGTAGAGAAGTCCGCTGGATTTCAGCAAAAGCTGCATCTGGCCGAGAAGATGTGAGTTTTGAAAAGTGGTTGAACTGCCACTCACCTCCCAAGTGGAGTGAATCGGCCTCCATGTCGCCAGGAGCAAGGATCACAAGCTTTCTCTGCTGGGACCGCACGTTGCAGAAAGATGCTATCTCTTCCGAGAGAGTCTTCAAATGACACGCCATCTGGCCGCATCAGCCCTTATATAACTCAACCCCGCCTACCTCGAACACCCCACCCACCCATCAGGTACGCGGTCCACCAATCCAATATCAGCACTCGGTTAAAGAATGAATCATAGGGTGTGTCCCCTTGTATTCCCCAGGGAGTTCACTTAAAACTCCTGGGGAATGCGTTAGTTTACTTAAAACAGTGGTGTTTACTTAAAACAGTAAACTTAAGTGGTAGTTTACTTAAAATGCGTTAGTTTACTTAAAACATGCAGAATCATGCCCATGTGAGTGTTTCTTTGTGTTTGTTTATATTTCTGGGTGTGTGTGTGTGTGTTTGAGCTGCGATGGCCTTCTAACTATGTGCTTTTGGCAGATACGACCATCCTTTCAGGCATTGAAGGACAGGAAGTCAGACCTGTACTTTCTGACTTGAGAATCATCAATGAAGTACAGTTAATAACACGGTGTATTTGTTTCCTTAATATCAAAGAATAGATCCATGCAGTCTAATAAGTATTCTAGCAGTAACCTTTCCATGTTCAGCCTATTGATTCTGTGTTCGAGTGAAATGACTTACCAGTGGGGACCAAGACATGTCTTTGCAGGAAATGCTCTTGTGGAAGCTATATACCCAAATCATAAAGCATCAAGTGTTGGAAACATGCACTGAACCTAGACGAAATACTTAGTGCCCAAATTAGACTGTGAAAGACTTTCAGGAAATCATGCAATCACCGACATACCAATTGATGACATTCCCCGAATTTATGATTGCAAGTAAAGAGAAATACTCATGACATTCTATTTCCAGTGATTGAGGTCGTATGACCGCAATTTAAGAAATCATGAAACCAGAAAACTTGAGTAATCACAATCTAATCCAACTAAAACCTTGGGTTCATTTAAGAAAGGATGAATATAAAAACAACATATCACGCAGCATGGGAGATAATATTTTAATACGTATGTGATAATAGATCAACATTTGAGAGAGATGAAATAAATAGTTGTAAATTTGAGAATAGCCTATAACCAGAATTAAACACTGTAAATGCCTGGGTGATGGGAATGAGTCCCTGTCTCAGGAAGAAACATAGAGATTTAAAAGCAGGGCGTCTAAAAGAGATTTGCATACCATTGTTAATACTGGCAGTTGTTTTAGTAAGAAAGGGAAAAATAAACCATTTGTCTTAGGGATTCTTGCATGTATTTTTCATCGTCTGAGATGTTGCTTCCAATTCCAGTTAAGCATTGTGTGGTGGACTTGCAGTTACCACATTTGGTGGAAAATGTCATGCTGATGAAGGTAGACTTGTTTCCCAAACTAAGAGGGACAGAATTTGGGTGTTTCTTTGGGACTTTCGGCTTACTAGGAATAAAGATCCTGGCTCTAGGGATTTTCTTAAAATTTTTCAGATAATGAGAAAGAGAATAGAATTTGGGCCAGGCGCCAAGGCCTCGAGGTGTACAGAAGCATCCCCGGTCTCAGGGCCCATGAAATCAGGATGATTTCAGGGAGGATGGTGGAATGAGGAGAGTGTGACCTTTGGCCTCCTTTCTTTCCCTTTTCTTTTCATGGGTCAGGTGTGTTGAATCAGAAGGCTTCCCGGGCCCGATGAAATGAGTCCTGGGGGAGGAAAGAAGCGCTGCGTAGAGAGTTGCCCCACAGGGAGAAAGGAGCCACCATTTTCAGGAGAATGATCCCCAGAAGCATGAGCAGTCCAGATGCCGTGGCTTCACACAAGACGCTGGTGGGTGTTATGTCTGAAGCGGGGACCTGGGCGTCGGTGTTCTTTCATGCTCATAACTGATTTTCAGGTGAGCCCAATGGATCACCTGTCTGCCAGTCATGCTCATCACACTGTACTTTGCACACACGTCACACAGAGACACTGTTAATACGCGCATTTGTGTGCTTGAGCAGGGTTGCACCCAAGATTCTGTGGTTGTATGGAGCCCTGAGTTATGCCCTGGACATCTTTCCTCTCGGGTTGGTCAACTTGGATCGCTGTACCGAACGAGAAACGGAGCCTGAAATCCAATCAGCGAATACACAAAAGGAAGGGGCCATTTCCCACAATCATTTCCACTGCAACACCACCTCGGATGAACAAGTCTCACTGCAGGTCAGGGACTGTGTTTCAGAGATGCACCTTTCGCAGCTGGACGATTGACCCGGAATCTCCCAGACGCCATTTTGATGCACATCAAATGCGATTTATTTCAGTGCTTGCTGATTTTATTTTAGTTGAATACACACACGCTCCCGTGTTTGATTTCCTTTATTATCAATACGACTTACTTCCAAATGACTCACATAGCAGTGGGATGATTTTCTGCTTCAATTCATTGGAAATGGACACCATTCAATAGGCAAGTGTGTCTGTCTGTCTGTCTCCAGCATTCTGTGGGTTCCACCAAGGGCACAAGTCCTAGGGCGCCTGACGTCCATTCAACAAGTAATGTAAAAACGGCGAGGCAGGTTCAAAAGAAGAACACCCTTCCTCTCTTCAAATGCGTTCCAGTTTCCGCTACTCAAGGTAGCGAGAAGGATCCACACAAGTCCCACGTTCGCAAAATTTCAACTTCTGGTGCTCACCAACAACTGACGAATGAAACACACCCCAAGAGAAAATAGTCAACCCCGTCCCCTGCAATAACCTCACGCGCAACCCTACACCGCAATATGTCATATTCAGAAATTCACACTGAATGACATCTACCGTGAACACAAACACACAGACAATCCCTCCACAGGTTCAGAAGACTCACGACTGCAAAACTCGATGTTTCCCATGTCTGGGCTCATCCTGAAACGCAGCCATCACTATCCAGTTTTCCCTCTTGTGTAGACAGACACCTGGGCTCCTCATTACTTTATGTCGGATTGACTGCGTATGTGATGGTGTGTGTGTGTGCGCGCGCGAACCCCCTCGTGGGTGTGTGTGTGTGTCTGTGTACGTGTATGTGTGTGTGTGTCAGTGTGTGTGCACATGCACTCCTGCGTTTGCATGGAGACTTTTCTTGAGATCACTGGCACACAAACAGAGCCCTCTTGCTGTGTTTGTTCCTCCCTTTGGATCTCCTGGTCCTCCCTTGCAGAGAATTGAGTGTGCCAGTGTTCATGGACTCCTGAGGTGCCAGGTTCCTTGAAGAGAGGTTCAGCAGGGAGCTTTGCTGTTCAGGATGACGGTTGTTCATCCCACTCTTGTATTTTGATGGATGAATCACAAGCACGTTGGGAGGCAGGGTACATTCGACTTTTCTGACGTTGAAGTCAGGCTTGGTTTTGTTTTGCTCTTGGAGGAACTTCCAGTGGTCTAAGGTGCTTTCCTGAGTGGCTCTTTCCACCAAGTGCTCCTCCAAGTCGGGTACCTGGAGGCAGGGTTCTCTCTGGAGCTCCCCTTGCGTTGCTCGCCTGTCTTTGTGTTCAGCACCAAGGGCTCCTGGTTCCCTGCCTATTGACACACTCTCACTGCATCTTTCCAGTTGACTCTTCTGGATGTAAAAGAGGACATAGGCCTGTTGACTCAGGACAGAAGCGATGCTACAGGCAGTGACCTCGGCGTCATCCATTTTATACCACTGGCCTCCTGGAGCTTTGACATAAGAGAGGTAATGTCCGTTGTGACAACTCCACCCAGCATGGACCAGCACAGCATAGAGGACATAGACAAGAGGTCCTGTGTTCTGCTGAGACACGTATGGCTGCATGTCAAGGCACTCAGGGTATTGCACATTCTTGGCAAGTTTGTTGCCTGTGACATCGGAGAATCTCTTCAATACAAGGATGAGGACCTTGGCAGAAGTGTGTAGAGTGAACGTCTTGGAGGCAGGCGCCTTCTGGAGACAAAGACCACAATGATAGGCATTCTCTCCATTGAGTTCTTCGGGCTTCACCACCTGTTCCAAAGCTTGCTTCACACTCTGAGCTGCCTGGATATCCAGGGCAATGTCCAGGTAAGGGTCAAAGGTGTCCGAAACGCCCTGGCAGTGGAGACACTTGATTTGAGATCTCCAGCAGCCTCCAAATATCTGGTGGATGAGGGTGGTGTCCTCAGAGTCATGATCTACCTGCTTGTGCCCGGGAAGGCATGCCTTTTTCATGGCATCCACAATGAACATCAGAAATTCATGGGCATCTTCCTGCTTGCCTCGATGGAAGCCAGCAACCAATGCCTGTGAGGGCTGGATGACGTGGCCAGGACGGTGGAGGGCCCGTGTGATGTGAGCTTCCATCGTACACAGCATGCAGCACTTGTGATGATGACAAAGTTGAGAGTGCTCCCGGGACAGCATGTAGTTGGCAAGGGGTGGTGTGTATGTCAGGCACTGCAGGGAAGCATTCACATAGCAAGTATTTCCCATATTCTGGAGCCCAGCCCCCACCGCAGCAGGTCTCCTGCTACTGAGAGGAAGCTTCTCCCCAGGGGCAGGCTGTCTTGCCACAGGAGCCAAACCATCACAGAGGTCGACATGGGTCTCAGATGACAGTGGTGACTTCTCAGGTAGAGAAGTCCGCTGGATTTCAGCAAAAGCTGCATCTGGCCGAGAAGATGTGAGTTTTGAAAAGTGGTTGAACTGCCACTCACCTCCCAAGTGGAGTGAATCGGCCTCCATGTCGCCAGGAGCAAGGATCACAAGCTTTCTCTGCTGGGACCGCACGTTGCAGAAAGATGCTATCTCTTCCGAGAGAGTCTTCAAATGACACGCCATCTGGCCGCATCAGCCCTTATATAACTCAACCCCGCCTACCTCGAACACCCCACCCACCCATCAGGTACGCGGTCCACCAATCCAATATCAGCACTCGGTTAAAGAATGAATCATAGGGTGTGTCCCCTTGTATTCCCCAGGGAGTTCACTTAAAACTCCTGGGGAATGCGTTAGTTTACTTAAAACAGTGGTGTTTACTTAAAACAGTAAACTTAAGTGGTAGTTTACTTAAAATGCGTTAGTTTACTTAAAACATGCAGAATCATGCCCATGTGAGTGTTTCTTTGTGTTTGTTTATATTTCTGGGTGTGTGTGTGTGTGTTTGAGCTGCGATGGCCTTCTAACTATGTGCTTTTGGCAGATACGACCATCCTTTCAGGCATTGAAGGACAGGAAGTCAGACCTGTACTTTCTGACTTGAGAATCATCAATGAAGTACAGTTAATAACACGGTGTATTTGTTTCCTTAATATCAAAGAATAGATCCATGCAGTCTAATAAGTATTCTAGCAGTAACCTTTCCATGTTCAGCCTATTGATTCTGTGTTCGAGTGAAATGACTTACCAGTGGGGACCAAGACATGTCTTTGCAGGAAATGCTCTTGTGGAAGCTATATACCCAAATCATAAAGCATCAAGTGTTGGAAACATGCACTGAACCTAGACGAAATACTTAGTGCCCAAATTAGACTGTGAAAGACTTTCAGGAAATCATGCAATCACCGACATACCAATTGATGACATTCCCCGAATTTATGATTGCAAGTAAAGAGAAATACTCATGACATTCTATTTCCAGTGATTGAGGTCGTATGACCGCAATTTAAGAAATCATGAAACCAGAAAACTTGAGTAATCACAATCTAATCCAACTAAAACCTTGGGTTCATTTAAGAAAGGATGAATATAAAAACAACATATCACGCAGCATGGGAGATAATATTTTAATACGTATGTGATAATAGATCAACATTTGAGAGAGATGAAATAAATAGTTGTAAATTTGAGAATAGCATATAACCAGAATTAAACACTGTAAATGCCTGGGTGATGGGAATGAGTCCCTGTCTCAGGAAGAAACATAGAGATTTAAAAGCAGGGCGTCTAAAAGAGATTTGCATACCATTGTTAATACTGGCAGTTGTTTTAGTAAGAAAGGGAAAAATAAACCATTTGTCTTAGGGATTCTTGCATGTATTTTTCATCGTCTGAGATGTTGCTTCCAATTCCAGTTAAGCATTGTGTGGTGGACTTGCAGTTACCACATTTGGTGGAAAATGTCATGCTGATGAAGGTAGACTTGTTTCCCAAACTAAGAGGGACAGAATTTGGGTGTTTCTTTGGGACTTTCGGCTTACTAGGAATAAAGATCCTGGCTCTAGGGATTTTCTTAAAATTTTTCAGATAATGAGAAAGAGAATAGAATTTGGGCCAGGCGCCAAGGCCTCGAGGTGTACAGAAGCATCCCCGGTCTCAGGGCCCATGAAATCAGGATGATTTCAGGGAGGATGGTGGAATGAGGAGAGTGTGACCTTTGGCCTCCTTTCTTTCCCTTTTCTTTTCATGGGTCAGGTGTGTTGAATCAGAAGGCTTCCCGGGCCCGATGAAATGAGTCCTGGGGGAGGAAAGAAGCGCTGCGTAGAGAGTTGCTCCACAGGTTGAAAGGAGCCACCATTTTCAGGAGAATGATCCCCAGAAGCATGAGCAGTCCAGATGCCGTGGCTTCACACAAGACGCTGGTGGGTGTTATGTCTGAAGCGGGGACCTGGGCGTCGGTGTTCTTTCATGCTCATAACTGATTTTCAGGTGAGCCCAATGGATCACCTGTCTGCCAGTCATGCTCATCACACTGTACTTTGCACACACGTCACACAGAGACACTGTTAATACGCGCATTTGTGTGCTTGAGCAGGGTTGCACCCAAGATTCTGTGGTTGTATGGAGCCCTGAGTTATGCCCTGGACATCTTTCCTCTCGGGTTGGTCAACTTGGATCGCTGTACCGAACGAGAAACGGAGCCTGAAATCCAATCAGCGAATACACAAAAGGAAGGGGCCATTTCCCACAATCATTTCCACTGCAACACCACCTCGGATGAACAAGTCTCACTGCAGGTCAGGGAAGGTGCTTCAGAGATGCACCTTTCGCAGCTGGACGATTGACCCGGAATCTCCCAGACGCCATTTTGATGTACACCAAATGCGATTTATTTCAGTGCTTGCTGATTTTATTTTAGTTGAATACACACACGCTCCTGTGTCTGATTTCCTTTATTATCAATACGACTTACTTCCAAATGACTCACATACCAGTGGGATGATTTTCTGCTTCAATTCATTGGAAATGGACACCATTCAATAGGCAAGTGTGTCTGTCTGTCTGTCTCCAGCATTCTGTGGGTTCCACCAAGGGCACAAGTCCTAGGGCGCCTGACGTCCATTCAACAAGTAATGTAAAAACGGCGAGGCAGGTTCAAAAGAAGAACACCCTTCCTCTCTTCAAATGCGTTCCAGTTTCCGCTACTCAAGGTAGCGAGAAGGATCCACACAAGTCCCACGTTCGCAAAATTTCAACTTCTGGTGCTCACCAACAACTGACGAATGAAACACACCCCAAGAGAAAATAGTCAACCCCGTCCCCTGCAATAACCTCACGCGCAACCCTACACCGCAATATGTCATATTCAGAAATTCACACTGAATGACATCTACCGTGAACACAAACACACAGACAATCCCTCCACAGGTTCAGAAGACTCACGACTGCAAAACTCGATGTTTCCCATGTCTGGGCTCATCCTGAAACGCAGCCATCACTATCCAGTTTTCCCTCTTGTGTAGACAGACACCTGGGCTCCTCATTACTTTATGTCGGATTGACTGCGTATGTGATGGTGTGTGTGTGTGCGCGCGCGAACCCCCTCGTGGGTGTGTGTGTGTGTGTGTACGTGTGTGTGTGTGTGTGTCAGTGTGTGTGCACATGCACTCCTGCGTTTGCATGGAGACTTTTCTTGAGATCACTGGCACACAAACAGAGCCCTCTTGCTGTGTTTGTTCCTCCCTTTGGATCTCCTGGTCCTCCCTTGCAGAGAAGTGAGTGTGCCAGTGTTCATGGACTCCTGAGGTGCCAGGTTCCTTGAAGAGAGGTTCAGCAGGGAGCTTTGCTGTTCAGGATGACGGTTGTTCATCCCACTCTTGTATTTTGATGGATGAATCACAAGCACGTTGGGAGGCAGGGTACATTCGACTTTTCTGACGTTGAAGTCAGGCTTGGTTTTGTTTTGCTCTTGGAGGAACTTCCAGTGGTCTAAGGTGCTTTCCTGAGTGGCTCTTTCCACCAAGTGCTCCTCCAAGTCGGGTACCTGGAGGCAGGGTTCTCTCTGGAGCTCCCCTTGCGTTGCTCGCCTGTCTTTGTGTTCAGCACCAAGGGCTCCTGGTTCCCTGCCTATTGACACACTCTCACTGCATCTTTCCAGTTGACTCTTCTGGATGTAAAAGAGGACATAGGCCTGTTGACTCAGGACAGAAGCGATGCTACAGGCAGTGACCTCGGCGTCATCCATTTTATACCACTGGCCTCCTGGAGCTTTGACATAAGAGAGGTAATGTCCGTTGTGACAACTCCACCCAGCATGGACCAGCACAGCATAGAGGACATAGACAAGAGGTCCTGTGTTCTGCTGAGACACGTATGGCTGCATGTCAAGGCACTCAGGGTATTGCACATTCTTGGCAAGTTTGTTGCCTGTGACATCGGAGAATCTCTTCAATACAAGGATGAGGACCTTGGCAGAAGTGTGTAGAGTGAACGTCTTGGAGGCAGGCGCCTTCTGGAGACAAAGACCACAATGATAGGCATTCTCTCCATTGAGTTCTTCGGGCTTCACCACCTGTTCCAAAGCTTGCTTCACACTCTGAGCTGCCTGGATATCCAGGGCAATGTCCAGGTAAGGGTCAAAGGTGTCCGAAACGCCCTGGCAGTGGAGACACTTGATTTGAGATCTCCAGCAGCCTCCAAATATCTGGTGGATGAGGGTGGTGTCCTCAGAGTCATGATCTACCTGCTTGTGCCCGGGAAGGCATGCCTTTTTCATGGCATCCACAATGAACATCAGAAATTCATGGGCATCTTCCTGCTTGCCTCGATGGAAGCCAGCAACCAATGCCTGTGAGGGCTGGATGACGTGGCCAGGACGGTGGAGGGCCCGTGTGATGTGAGCTTCCATCGTACACAGCATGCAGCACTTGTGATGATGACAAAGTTGAGAGTGCTCCCGGGACAGCATGTAGTTGGCAAGGGGTGGTGTGTATGTCAGGCACTGCAGGGAAGCATTCACATAGCAAGTATTTCCCATATTCTGGAGCCCAGCCCCCACCGCAGCAGGTCTCCTGCTACTGAGAGGAAGCTTCTCCCCAGAGGCAGGCTGTCTTGCCACAGGAGCCAAACCATCACAGAGGTCGACATGGGTCTCAGATGACAGTGGTGACTTCTCAGGTAGAGAAGTCCGCTGGATTTCAGCAAAAGCTGCATCTGGCCGAGAAGATGTGAGTTTTGAAAAGTGGTTGAAATGCCACTCACCTCCCAAGTGGAGTGAATCGGCCTCCATGTCGCCAGGAGCAAGGATCACAAGCTTTCTCTGCTGGGACCGCACGTTGCAGAAAGATGCTATCTCTTCCGAGAGAGTCTTCAAATGACACGCCATCTGGCCGCATCAGCCCTTATATAACTCAACCCCGCCTACCTCGAACACCCCACCCACCCATCAGGTACGCGGTCCACCAATCCAATATCAGCACTCAGTTAAAGAATGAATCATAGGGTGTGTCCCCTTGTATTCCCCAGGGAGTTCACTTAAAACTCCTGGGGAATGCGTTAGTTTACTTAAAACAGTGGTGTTTACTTAAAACAGTAAACTTAAGTGGTAGTTTACTTAAAATGCGTTAGTTTACTTAAAACATGCAGAATCATGCCCATGTGAGTGTTTCTTTGTGTTTGTTTATATTTCTGGGTGTGTGTGTGTGTATTTGAGTTGCGATGGGCTTCTAACTATGTGCTTTTGGCAGATACGACCATCCTTTCAGGCATTGAAGGACAGGAAGTCAGACCTGTACTTTCTGACTTGAGAATCATCAATGAAGTACAGTTAATAACACGGTGTATTTGTTTCCTTAATATCAAAGAATAGATCCATGCAGTCTAATAAGTATTCTAGCAGTAACCTTTCCATGTTCAGCCTATTGATTCTGTGTTCGAGTGAAATGACTTACCAGTGGGGACCAAGACATGTCTTTGCAGGAAATGCTCTTGTGGAAGCTATATACCCAAATCATAAAGCATCAAGTGTTGGAAACATGCACTGAACCTAGACGAAATACTTAGTGCCCAAATTAGACTGTGAAAGACTTTCAGGAAATCATGCAATCACCGACATACCAATTGATGACATTCCCCGAATTTATGATTGCAAGTAAAGAGAAATACTCATGACATTCTATTTCCAGTGATTGAGGTCGTATGACCGCAATTTAAGAAATCATGAAACCAGAAAACTTGAGTAATCACAATCTAATCCAACTAAAACCTTGGGTTCATTTAAGAAAGGATGAATATAAAAACAACATATCACGCAGCATGGGAGATAATATTTTAATACGTATGTGATAATAGATCAACATTTGAGAGAGATGAAATAAATAGTTGTAAATTTGAGAATAGCCTATAACCAGAATTAAACACTGTAAATGCCTGGGTGATGGGAATGAGTCCCTGTCTCAGGAAGAAACATAGAGATTTAAAAGCAGGGCGTCTAAAAGAGATTTGCATACCATTGTTAATACTGGCAGTTGTTTTAGTAAGAAAGGGAAAAATAAACCATTTGTCTTAGGGATTCTTGTATGTATTTTTCATCGTCTGAGATGTTGCTTCCAATTCCAGTTAAGCATTGTGTGGTGGACTTGCAGTTACCACATTTGGTGGAAAATGTCATGCTGATGAAGGTAGACTTGTTTCCCAAACTAAGAGGGACAGAATTTGGGTGTTTCTTTGGGACTTTCGGCTTACTAGGAATAAAGATCCTGGCTCTAGGGATTTTCTTAAAATTTTTCAGATAATGAGAAAGAGAATAGAATTTGGGCCAGGCGCCAAGGCCTCGAGGTGTACAGAAGCATCCCCGGTCTCAGGGCCCATGAAATCAGGATGATTTCAGGGAGGATGGTGGAATGAGGAGAGTGTGACCTTTGGCCTCCTTTCTTTCCCTTTTCTTTTCATGGGTCAGGTGTGTTGAATCAGAAGGCTTCCCGGGCCCGATGAAATGAGTCCTGGGGGAGGAAAGAAGCGCTGCGTAGAGAGTTGCTCCACAGGGAGAAAGGAGCCACCATTTTCAGGAGAATGATCCCCAGAAGCATGAGCAGTCCAGATGCCGTGGCTTCACACAAGACGCTGGTGGGTGTTATGTCTGAAGCGGGGACCTGGGCGTCGGTGTTCTTTCATGCTCATAACTGATTTTCAGGTGAGCCCAATGGATCACCTGTCTGCCAGTCATGCTCATCACACTGTACTTTGCACACACGTCACACAGAGACACTGTTAATACGCGCATTTGTGTGCTTGAGCAGGGTTGCACCCAAGATTCTGTGGTTGTATGGAGCCCTGAGTTATGCCCTGGACATCTTTCCTCTCGGGTTGGTCAACTTGGATCGCTGTACCGAACGAGAAACGGAGCCTGAAATCCAATCAGCGAATACACAAAAGGAAGGGGCCATTTCCCACAATCATTTCCACTGCAACACCACCTCGGATGAACAAGTCTCACTGCAGGTCAGGGACTGTGTTTCAGAGATGCACCTTTCGCAGCTGGACGATTGACCCGGAATCTCCCAGACGCCATTTTGATGCACATCAAATGCGATTTATTTCAGTGCTTGCTGATTTTATTTTAGTTGAATACACACACGCTCCCGTGTTTGATTTCCTTTATTATCAATACGACTTACTTCCAAATGACTCACATAGCAGTGGGATGATTTTCTGCTTCAATTCATTGGAAATGGACACCATTCAATAGGCAAGTGTGTCTGTCTGTCTGTCTCCAGCATTCTGTGGGTTCCACCAAGGGCACAAGTCCTAGGGCGCCTGACGTCCATTCAACAAGTAATGTAAAAACGGCGAGGCAGGTTCAAAAGAAGAACACCCTTCCTCTCTTCAAATGCGTTCCAGTTTCCGCTACTCAAGGTAGCGAGAAGGATCCACACAAGTCCCACGTTCGCAAAATTTCAACTTCTGGTGCTCACCAACAACTGACGAATGAAACACACCCCAAGAGAAAATAGTCAACCCCGTCCCCTGCAATAACCTCACGCGCAACCCTACACCGCAATATGTCATATTCAGAAATTCACACTGAATGACATCTACCGTGAACACAAACACACAGACAATCCCTCCACAGGTTCAGAAGACTCACGACTGCAAAACTCGATGTTTCCCATGTCTGGGCTCATCCTGAAACGCAGCCATCACTATCCAGTTTTCCCTCTTGTGTAGACAGACACCTGGGCTCCTCATTACTTTATGTCGGATTGACTGCGTATGTGATGGTGTGTGTGTGTGCGCGCGCGAACCCCCTCGTGGGTGTGTGTGTGTGTGTGTACGTGTGTGTGTGTGTGTGTCAGTGTGTGTGCACATGCACTCCTGCGTTTGCATGGAGACTTTTCTTGAGATCACTGGCACACAAACAGAGCCCTCTTGCTGTGTTTGTTCCTCCCTTTGGATCTCCTGGTCCTCCCTTGCAGAGAAGTGAGTGTGCCAGTGTTCATGGACTCCTGAGGTGCCAGGTTCCTTGAAGAGAGGTTCAGCAGGGAGCTTTGCTGTTCAGGATGACGGTTGTTCATCCCACTCTTGTATTTTGATGGATGAATCACAAGCACGTTGGGAGGCAGGGTACATTCGACTTTTCTGACGTTGAAGTCAGGCTTGGTTTTGTTTTGCTCTTGGAGGAACTTCCAGTGGTCTAAGGTGCTTTCCTGAGTGGCTCTTTCCACCAAGTGCTCCTCCAAGTCGGGTACCTGGAGGCTGGGTTCCCTCTGGAGCTCCCCTTGCGTTGCTCGCCTGTCTTTGTGTTCAGCACCAAGGGCTCCTGGTTCCCTGCCTATTGACACACTCTCACTGCATCTTTCCAGTTGACTCTTCTGGATGTAAAAGAGGACATAGGCCTGTTGACTCAGGACAGAAGCGATGCTACAGGCAGTGACCTCGGCGTCATCCATTTTATACCACTGGCCTCCTGGAGCTTTGACATAAGAGAGGTAATGTCCGTTGTGACAACTCCACCCAGCATGGACCAGCACAGCATAGAGGACATAGACAAGAGGTCCTGTGTTCTGCTGAGACACGTATGGCTGCATGTCAAGGCACTCAGGGTATTGCACATTCTTGGCAAGTTTGTTGCCTGTGACATCGGAGAATCTCTTCAATACAAGGATGAGGACCTTGGCAGAAGTGTGTAGAGTGAACGTCTTGGAGGCAGGCGCCTTCTGGAGACAAAGACCACAATGATAGGCATTCTCTCCATTGAGTTCTTCGGGCTTCACCACCTGTTCCAAAGCTTGCTTCACACTCTGAGCTGCCTGGATATCCAGGGCAATGTCCAGGTAAGGGTCAAAGGTGTCCGAAACGCCCTGGCAGTGGAGACACTTGATTTGAGATCTCCAGCAGCCTCCAAATATCTGGTGGATGAGGGTGGTGTCCTCAGAGTCATGATCTACCTGCTTGTGCCCGGGAAGGCATGCCTTTTTCATGGCATCCACAATGAACATCAGAAATTCATGGGCATCTTCCTGCTTGCCTCGATGGAAGCCAGCAACCAATGCCTGTGAGGGCTGGATGACGTGGCCAGGACGGTGGAGGGCCCGTGTGATGTGAGCTTCCATCGTACACAGCATGCAGCACTTGTGATGATGACAAAGTTGAGAGTGCTCCCGGGACAGCATGTAGTTGGCAAGGGGTGGTGTGTATGTCAGGCACTGCAGGGAAGCATTCACATAGCAAGTATTTCCCATATTCTGGAGCCCAGCCCCCACCGCAGCAGGTCTCCTGCTACTGAGAGGAAGCTTCTCCCCAGAGGCAGGCTGTCTTGCCACAGGAGCCAAACCATCACAGAGGTCGACATGGGTCTCAGATGACAGTGGTGACTTCTCAGGTAGAGAAGTCCGCTGGATTTCAGCAAAAGCTGCATCTGGCCGAGAAGATGTGAGTTTTGAAAAGTGGTTGAAATGCCACTCACCTCCCAAGTGGAGTGAATCGGCCTCCATGTCGCCAGGAGCAAGGATCACAAGCTTTCTCTGCTGGGACCGCACGTTGCAGAAAGATGCTATCTCTTCCGAGAGAGTCTTCAAATGACACGCCATCTGGCCGCATCAGCCCTTATATAACTCAACCCCGCCTACCTCGAACACCCCACCCACCCATCAGGTACGCGGTCCACCAATCCAATATCAGCACTCAGTTAAAGAATGAATCATAGGGTGTGTCCCCTTGTATTCCCCAGGGAGTTCACTTAAAACTCCTGGGGAATGCGTTAGTTTACTTAAAACAGTGGTGTTTACTTAAAACAGTAAACTTAAGTGGTAGTTTACTTAAAATGCGTTAGTTTACTTAAAACATGCAGAATCATGCCCATGTGAGTGTTTCTTTGTGTTTGTTTATATTTCTGGGTGTGTGTGTGTGTTTGAGCTGCGATGGGCTTCTAACTATGTGCTTTTGGCAGATACGACCATCCTTTCAGGCATTGAAGGACAGGAAGTCAGACCTGTACTTTCTGACTTGAGAATCATCAATGAAGTACAGTTAATAACACGGTGTATTTGTTTCCTTAATATCAAAGAATAGATCCATGCAGTCTAATAAGTATTCTAGCAGTAACCTTTCCATGTTCAGCCTATTGATTCTGTGTTCGAGTGAAATGACTTACCAGTGGGGACCAAGACATGTCTTTGCAGGAAATGCTCTTGTGGAAGCTATATACCCAAATCATAAAGCATCAAGTGTTGGAAACATGCACTGAACCTAGACGAAATACTTAGTGCCCAAATTAGACTGTGAAAGACTTTCAGGAAATCATGCAATCACCGACATACCAATTGATGACATTCCCCGAATTTATGATTGCAAGTAAAGAGAAATACTCATGACATTCTATTTCCAGTGATTGAGGTCGTATGACCGCAATTTAAGAAATCATGAAATCAGAAAACTTGACTAATCACAATCTAATCCAACTAAAACTTTGGGTTCATTTAAGAAAGGATGAATATAAAAACAACATATCACGCAGCATGGGAGATAATATTTTAATACGTATGTGATAATAGATCAACATTTGAGAGAGATGAAATAAATAGTTGTAAATTTGAGAATAGCATATAACCAGAATTAAACACTGTAAATGCCTGGGTGATGGGAATGAGTCCCTGTCTCAGGAAGAAACATAGAGATTTAAAAGCAGGGCGTCTAAAAGAGATTTGCATACCATTGTTAATACTGGCAGTTGTTTCAGTAAGAAAGGGAAAAATAAACCATTTGTCTTAGGGATTCTTGCATGTATTTTTCATCGTCTGAGATGTTGCTTCCAATTCCAGTTAAGCATTGTGTGGTGGACTTGCAGTTACCACATTTGGTGGAAAATGTCATGCTGATGAAGGTAGACTTGTTTCCCAAACTAAGAGGGACAGAATTTGGGTGTTTCTTTGGGACTTTCGGCTTACTAGGAATAAAGATCCTGGCTCTAGGGATTTTCTTAAAATTTTTCAGATAATGAGAAAGAGAATAGAATTTGGGCCAGGCGCCAAGGCCTCGAGGTGTACAGAAGCATCCCCGGTCTCAGGGCCCATGAAATCAGGATGATTTCAGGGAGGATGGTGGAATGAGGAGAGTGTGACCTTTGGCCTCCTTTCTTTCCCTTTTCTTTTCATGGGTCAGGTGTGTTGAATCAGAAGGCTTCCCGGGCCCGATGAAATGAGTCCTGGGGGAGGAAAGAAGCGCTGCGTAGAGAGTTGCTCCACAGGGAGAAAGGAGCCACCATTTTCAGGAGAATGATCCCCAGAAGCATGAGCAGTCCAGATGCCGTGGCTTCACACAAGACGCTGGTGGGTGTTATGTCTGAAGCGGGGACCTGGGCGTCGGTGTTCTTTCATGCTCATAACTGATTTTCAGGTGAGCCCAATGGATCACCTGTCTGCCAGTCATGCTCATCACACTGTACTTTGCACACACGTCACACAGAGACACTGTTAATACGCGCATTTGTGTGCTTGAGCAGGGTTGCACCCAAGATTCTGTGGTTGTATGGAGCCCTGAGTTATGCCCTGGACATCTTTCCTCTCGGGTTGGTCAACTTGGATCGCTGTACCGAACGAGAAACGGAGCCTGAAATCCAATCAGCGAATACACAAAAGGAAGGGGCCATTTCCCACAATCATTTCCACTGCAACACCACCTCGGATGAACAAGTCTCACTGCAGGTCAGGGACTGTGCTTCAGAGATACACCTTTCACAGCTGGACGATTGACCCGGAATCTCCCAGACGCCATTTTGATGCACACCAAATGCGATTTATTTCGGTGATTGCTGATTTTATGTTAGTTGAATACACACACGCTCCTGTGTTTGATTTCCTTTATTATCAATACGACTTACTTCCAAATGACTCACATACCAGTGGGATGATTTTCTGCTTCAATTCATTGGAAATGGACACCATTCAATAGGCAAGTGTGTCTGTCTGTCTGTCTCCAGCATTCTGTGGGTTCCACCAAGGGCACAAGTCCTAGGGCGCCTGACGTCCATTCAACAAGTAATGTAAAAACGGCGAGGCAGGTTCAAAAGAAGAACACCCTTCCTCTCTTCAAATGCGTTCCAGTTTCCGCTACTCAAGGTAGCGAGAAGGATCCACACAAGTCCCACGTTCGTAAAATTTCAACTTCTGGTGCTCACCAACAACTGACGAATGAAACACACCCCAAGAGAAAATAGTCAACCCCGTCCCCTGCAATAACCTCACGCGCAACCCTACACCGCAATATGTCATATTCAGAAATTCACACTGAATGACATCTACCGTGAATACAAACACGCAGACAATCCCTCCACAGGTTCAGAAGACTCACGACTGCAAAACTCGATGTTTCCCATGTCTGGGCTCATCCTGAAACGCAGCCATCACTATCCAGTTTTCCCTCTTGTGTAGACAGACACCTGGGCTCCTCATTACTTTATGTCGGATTGACTGCGTATGTGATGGTGTGTGTGTGTGCGCGCGCGATCCCCCTCGTGGGTGTGTGTGTGTGTGTGTACGTGTATGTGTGTGTGTGTCAGTGTGTGTGCGCATGCACTCCTGCGTTTGCATGGAGACTTTTCCTGAGATCACTGGCACACAAACAGAGCCCTCTTGCTGTGTTTGTTCCTCCCTTTGGATCTCCTGGTCCTCCCTTGCAGAGAAGTGAGTGTGCCAGTGTTCATGGACTCCTGAGGTGCCAGGTTCCTTGAAGAGAGGTTCAGCAGGGAGCTTTGCTGTTCAGGATGACGGTTGTTCATCCCACTCTTGTATTTTGATGGATGAATCACAAGCACGTTGGGAGGCAGGGTACCTTCGACTTTTCTGACGTTGAAGTCAGGCTTGGTTTTGTTTTGCTCTCGGAGGAACTTCCAGTGGTCTAAGGTGCTTTCCTGAGTGGCTCTTTCCACCAAGTGCTCCTCCAAGTCGGGTACCTGGAGGCTGGGTTCCCTCTGGAGCTCCCCTTGCGTTGCTCGCCTGTCTTTGTGTTCAGCACCAAGGGCTCCTGGTTCCCTGCCTATTGACACACTCTCACTGCATCTTTCCAGTTGACTCTTCTGGATGTAAAAGAGGACATAGGCCTGTTGACTCAGGACAGAAGCGATGCTACAGGCAGTGACCTCGGCGTCATCCATTTTATACCACTGGCCTCCTGGAGCTTTGACATAAGAGAGGTAATGTCCGTTGTGACAACTCCACCCAGCATGGACCAGCACAGCATAGAGGACATAGACAAGAGGTCCTGTGTTCTGCTGAGACACGTATGGCTGCATGTCAAGGCACTCAGGGTATTGCACATTCTTGGCAAGTTTGTTGCCTGTGACATCGGAGAATCTCTTCAATACAAGGATGAGGACCTTGGCAGAAGTGTGTAGAGTGAACGTCTTGGAGGCAGGCGCCTTCTGGAGACAAAGACCACAATGATAGGCATTCTCTCCATTGAGTTCTTCGGGCTTCACCACCTGTTCCAAAGCTTGCTTCACACTCTGAGCTGCCTGGATATCCAGGGCAATGTCCAGGTAAGGGTCAAAGGTGTCCGAAACGCCCTGGCAGTGAAGACACTTGATTTGAGATCTCCAGCAGCCTCCAAATATCTGATGGATGAGGGTGGTGTCCTCAGAGTCATGATCTACCTGCTTGTGCCCGGGAAGGCATGCCTTTTTCATGGCATCCACAATGAACATCAGAAATTCATGGGCATCTTCCTGCTTGCCTCGATGGAAGCCAGCAACCAATGCCTGTGAGGGCTGGATGACGTGGCCAGGACGGTGGAGGGCCCGTGTGATGTGAGCTTCCATCGTACACAGCATGCAGCACTTGTGATGATGACAAAGTTGAGAGTGCTCCAGGGACAGCATGTAGTTGGCAAGGGGTGGTGTGTATGTCAGGCACTGCAGGGAAGCATTCACATAGCAAGTATTTCCCATATTCTGGAGCCCAGCCCCCACCGCAGCAGGTCTCCTGCTACTGAGAGGAAGCTTCTCCCCAGGGGCAGGCTGTCTTGCCACAGGAGCCAAACCATCACAGAGGTCGACATGGGTCTCAGATGACAGTGGTGACTTCTCAGGTAGAGAAGTCCGCTGGATTTCAGCAAAAGCTGCATCTGGCCGAGAAGATGTGAGTTTTGAAAAGTGGTTGAACGGCCACTCACCTCCCAAGTGGAGTGAATCGGCCTCCATGTCGCCAGGAGCAAGGATCACAAGCTTTCTCTGCTGGGACCGCACGTTGCAGAAAGATGCTATCTCTTCCGAGAGAGTCTTCAAATGACACGCCATCTGGCCGCATCAGCCCTTATATAACTCAACCCCGCCTACCTCGAACACCCCACCCACCCATCAGGTACGCGGTCCACCAATCCAATATCAGCACTCGGTTAAAGAATGAATCATAGGGTGTGTCCCCTTGTATTCCCCAGGGAGTTCACTTAAAACTCCTGGGGAATGCGTTAGTTTACTTAAAACAGTGGTGTTTACTTAAAACAGTAAACTTAAGTGGTAGTTTACTTAAAATGCGTTAGTTTACTTAAAACATGCAGAATCATGCCCATGTGAGTGTTTCTTTGTGTTTGTTTATATTTCTGGGTGTGTGTGTGTGTTTGAGCTGCGATGGGCTTCTAACTATGTGCTTTTGGCAGATACGACCATCCTTTCAGGCATTGAAGGACAGGAAGTCAGACCTGTACTTTCTGACTTGAGAATCATCAATGAAGTACAGTTAATAACACGGTGTATTTGTTTCCTTAATATCAAAGAATAGATCCATGCAGTCTAATAAGTATTCTAGCAGTAACCTTTCCATGTTCAGCCTATTGATTCTGTGTTCGAGTGAAATGACTTACCAGTGGGGACCAAGACATGTCTTTGCAGGAAATGCTCTTGTGGAAGCTATATACCCAAATCATAAAGCATCAAGTGTTGGAAACATGCACTGAACCTAGAAGAAATACTTAGTGCCCAAATTAGACTGTGAAAGACTTTCAGGAAATCATGCAATCACCGACATACCAATTGATGACATTCCCCGAATTTATGATTGCAAGTAAAGAGAAATACTCATGACATTCTATTTCCAGTGATTGAGGTCGTATGACCGCAATTTAAGAAATCATGAAATCAGAAAACTTGACTAATCACAATCTAATCCAACTAAAACCTTGGGTTCATTTAAGAAAGGATGAATATAAAAACAACATATCACGCAGCATGGGAGATAATATTTTAATACGTATGTGATAATAGATCAACATTTGAGAGAGATGAAATAAATAGTTGTAAATTTGAGAATAGCATATAACCAGAATTAAACACTGTAAATGCCTGGGTGATGGGAATGAGTCCCTGTCTCAGGAAGAAACATAGAGATTTAAAAGCAGGGCGTCTAAAAGAGATTTGCATACCATTGTTAATACTGGCAGTTGTTTTAGTAAGAAAGGGAAAAATAAACCATTTGTCTTAGGGATTCTCGCATGTATTTTTCGTCGTCTGAGATGTTGCTTCCAATTCCAGTTAAGCATTGTGTGGTGGACTTGCAGTTACCACATTTGGTGGAAAATGTCATGCTGATGAAGGTAGACTTGTTTCCCAAACTAAGAGGGCAGAATTTGGGTGTTTCTTTGGGACTTTCGGCTTACTAGGAATAAAGATCCTGGCTCTGGGGATTTTCTTAAAATTTTTCAGATAATGAGAAAGAGAATAGAATTTGGGCCAGGCGCCAAGGCCTCGAGGTGTACAGAAGCATCCCCGGTCTCAGGGCCCATGAAATCAGGATGATTTTAGGGAGGATGGTGGAATGAGGAGAGTGTGACCTTTGGCCTCCTTTCTTTCCCTTTTCTTTTCATGGGTCAGGTGTGCTCTAGCAGAAGGCTTCCCCTTTCTGTTGGACAGCGTTCTGGAAGAAGAAATGAGCGCTGCTGAGAAAGATGCTCTACAAGGAGGGAGGAGTCACTGTTTTCAGGAGCATGATCCCCAGAAGCATGAGAAATCCAGATGCCGTGGCTTTACACAGGATGCTGGAGTTTCTTTCCTCTGGATCTGGGAACTTGGCATCAGTGTTCTGTAATGCCCATAACTGATTGAGGTGAGTCCACTTGATAACCTGTCTGTGTGTCGTGCTCATTACGCTGCAGTTCACACATGTGTCACACCGAAACACTCTGAATGAGCATATTTATGTGCTTGAACAGTGTTGCACCCAAGATTCTGTGATTCTACAGAGTCCTGAGTTCTGTCCTGGACATCTCTACTCTTGCGTAGGTCAACTTTGATCACTATACCTAATGATAAATGTACAATTCAATCTAATCAGCAAATACACTAAAGGAAGAGGCTATTCTCCACAATTGTTTAACTCTGGTAGGTCAATTTTAATAACTGTACCTAAGAAGAAATTGATCCGCGATGATTCCACATCAAAGAACCTGTTGATTTTTTGCCATTTGAATGAATTATGTTAACATTTAAATAGAGTTTAAAACCCCAATTTCCCATGAAATCTAATCAGCCAAGAAATCTAATCAGCAGATACACAAAAGGAAGGGGCCATTCTCCAAAATCGTTTCCACTGGAACACCACCACCAATAAACAAGTCTCATTGCAGGAAAGGGATCCTGCTTCCAAGATCCAGTTTGCACAGTTGGACGATTGACCCAGAATCTCCCCTAATGCCATTTTTTTACACCCCAAGTGAGATTTATTTCTGGGTTTTCTAATTTTATTTCAGCTGAATACACACACTCCTGTGTTTCAATTTCTTTCCAACACCTTTTAATAATGAAGTATCTTGCTGCTTCACCCCTTATATAACTAATGCCCACCCACCGGTTCCACTACATTTACCCACCAATTACCCAATTTAGCAATGAAATATCAGCAGTCAATTAAGTTTTGTGTCTTAGGTTGTATCCTTTTGCATTCCTCAGGGAATTTAATGGACACAGCTTAAATTGTGATTATAGAACAGTTGAATCAGATTTACTAATCAGTGTTATGGGCAAATATGATAGGAGTGGAAGTGGGTTAGGACAGTGGCTACACATTTGCCTTATTTCATGTAAAACAATGCCAGTTAACAATTGTGTACATATTAAACAGTTTGTGTCTGTGTGTGTATTTGTATCTTTGTGTCTGGATGTGAGTGTGTGTGTGTTGAGAAGTACTTCCAAGCATTTGCATCTGGGAGATAAGATCATTCTTTCCGCGATTGAAGGACAAGAAGTTGGAACTACACTTTCTGATTTGAGAATGTGCAGCAATGTTATGTAATCAACACAGCATATTCTGTCTTAATTAAAATGGAGAGATCAATGGAGTCAAATAGACATTCCAGAGATAACCTTCCCACTTTTGACCAATTGATTCTATATCATGTTGCAATGATCTGGCTGTGGGGACAAGACAAGTCTTTGCATGAAATGGTCTTGTGGAAGCAATATATGCAAATACTAAAGCATCAAAAGGGACTATTCCTTCGATTTGTAGAAATATTCACTTAAGTTTGATGAAATTCTCAATGCCCAAAATAGACTGTGGAACACTTTCAAGAAAACATGCTATAACCCAGAGATTAATTGATGACATCCACCGAAGTTATGACTGCAAGAAAAGAGAAATATTCATGGAATTTTATATCCAAGGGTTTCTTGTATATGACAGCATATTTTGAAAAGTCAAAATCAGAAAAATTTGACAAACAGGAAGATATCTAAGCTAAAATCTTTTGTTCATTAAAGGAGCGATGAGAGGCAGTTCCAAGATGGTCGAATAGGAACAGATCCAGCCTCCAGCTCCCAGCGTGAGCAACACAGGAGACGGGTGATTTCTGCATTTCCAACTGAGGTACCGGGTTCATCTCACTGGGGCTTGTTGGACAGTGGGGGCAGGACAGTGAATGCAGCACACAGAGCAACAACCAAAGCAGGGCGAGCCATCACCTCACCCAGGAAGTGCAAGGGGGAAGGGAATTCCCTTTCCTAGCCAAGGGAAACCGTGATAGACAACACCTGGAAAATTGGGTTACTCCCACCCTAACACTGTCCTTTATCAAGGGTCTCAGCAAACGTCACACCAGGAGATTATATCCCGCATCTGGCTTGGAGAGTCCCACGCCCACAGAGCCTCCCTCATTGCTAGCACAGTAGTCCAAGACCTAACTGCAAGGAGGCTGCAAGGCTGGGGGAGGGGCGCTCGCCATTGCTGAGGCTTGAGTAGGTAAACAAAGTGGTGGGGAAGCTCGAACTGGGTGGAGCCCACCACAGCTCAAAGAGGCCTGCCTGCCTCTGTAGACTCCACTTCTGGGGAGAGGGCATAGCCAAATAAAAGGCAGCAGAAACCTCTGCAGATTTAAATGTCCCTGTCTGACAGCTTTGAAGAGAGTAGTGGTTCTCCCAGCATGCAGTTTGAGATCTGAGAACAGACAGACTGCCTGCTCAAGTGGGTCCCTGACCCTGGAGTAGCCTAAATGAGAGACACCCCCGCTAGGGTCAGATTGACCCCTCACACCTCACACAACCGGGTACCCCTCTGAGATGAAGCTTCCAGAGGATAATCAGGCAGAAACATTCGCTGTTCAGCAATATTCACTCTTCTGTAGCCTCCACTGCTGCCACCCAGGCAAACAGGGTCTGGAGTGGACCTTGAGAAAACTCCAACAGACCTGCAGCTGAGGGTCATGACTATTAGAAAGAAAGCTAACAAACAAACAGAAAGGACATCCACACCAAAACCCCATCTGTACATCAACATCATCAAAGACAAAAGGTAGATAAAATCACAAAGATGGGGAAAAAGAAGTGCAGAAAAACAGAAAATTCTAAAAATCTGAGCACCACTCCCCCTCCAAAGGAATGCAGCTCCTTTCCAGCAATGGAACAAAGCTGAACAGAGAATGACTTTGACGAGTTGAGAGAAGAAGGCTTCAGACGATCAAACTTCTCCGAGCTAAAGGAGGAAGTTCGAACCCATAACAAAGAAGCTAAAAACCTTGAAAAAATATTTCCTGAATGGCTAACTAGAATAACCAATGTAAAGAAGTCCTTAAATGACCTGAGAGAGCTGAAAACCATGACACAAGAACTACATGACAAATGCGCAAGCTTCAATAACCGACTCGGTCAACTGGAAGAAAGTGCGTCAGTGATTGAAGATCAAATAAATAAAATGAAGTGAGAAGAGAACTTTAGAGAAAAAAGAGTAAAAAGAAATGAACAAAGCCTCCAAGAAATATGGGACTATGGGAAAAGGCACAATCTACGTCTGATTTGTGTACCTGAAAGTGAGGGGGAGAATGGAACCAAGTTGGAAAACATCTGCAGGATATTATCCAGGAGAACTCCCCCAACCTAGCAAGGCAGGCCAACATTCAAATTCAGGAAATACAGAGAATGCCACAAAGATACTCCTCTAGAAGAGCAACTCCAAGACATATAATTGTCAGATTCACCAAAGTTGAAATGAAGGAAAAAATGTTAAGGGCAGCCAGAAAGAAAGGTCAGGTTACCCACAAAGGGAAGCCCATGAGACTAACAGTGGATCTCTCGGCAGAAACTCTACAAGCCAGAAGGGAGGCGTGGGGCAATATTCAACATTCTTAAAGAAAAGAATTTTCAACCCAGAATTTCATATCGAGCCAAATTAAGTTTCATAAGTGAGGGAGAAATAAAATCCTTACAGACAAGCAAACGCTGAGAGATTTTGTCACCACCAGGCCTGCCTTACAAGAGCTCCTGAAGGAAGCACTAAACATGGAAATGAACAACTGGTACCGGCCACTGCAAAAACATGCCAAAATGTAAAGACCATCGATGCTAGGAAGAAACCGCATCAACTAATGAGCAAAATAACCAGCTAACATCATAATGACAGGATCAAGTTCACATGTAACAATATTAACCTAAATGTAAATGGGCTAAATATTCCAATTAAAAGACACAGACTGGCAAGTTGGATAAAGAGTCAGGAGCTCTTGTAGGGCAGGCCTGGTGGTGACAAGACCCATCAGTTTGCTGTATTCAGGAGACCCATCTCATATGCAGAGACACACATAGGCTCAAAATAAAGGGATGGAGGAAGATCTACCAAGCAAATGGAAAACAAAAAACGGCAGGGGTTGCAATCCTAGTCGCTGGTAAAGCAGAGTTTAAACCAACAAAGATCAAAAGAGACAAAGAAGGCCATTACATAATCGTAAAGGGATCAATTCAACAAGAAGAGCTAACTATCCAAAATATATATGCACCCAATTCAGGAGCACCCAGATGCATAAAGCAAGTCCTTAGAGACTTACAAAGAGACTTAGACTCCCACACAATGATAATGGGAGACTTTAATACCCCACTGTCAACATTAGACAGATCAACGAGACAGAAAGTTAAGAATATACAGGAATTGAACCCAGCTCTGCACCAAGCAGACCTAATAGACATCTACAGAACTCTCCACCCCAAACCAACAAAATATACATTCTTCTCAGCACCACATCACACTTATTCCAAAATTGACCACATAGTTGGAAGTAAAGCACTCCTCAGGAAATATAAAAGAACAGAAATTATAACAAACTGTCTCTCAGACCACAGTGCAATCAAACAAGAACTCAGGATTAAGAAACTCAATCAAAACTTCTCAACTAAATGGAAACTAAACAACCTGCTCCTGAATGACTACTGGTTACATAACGAAATGAAGGCAGAAATAAAGATGTTCTTTGAAACCAATGAGAACAAAGATACGTCATACCAGAATCTCTGGACACATTTAAAGCAGTGTGTAGAGGGAAATTTATAGCAATAAATGCCCACAAGAGAAAGCAGGAAAGATCTAAAATTGACATCCTAATATCACAACTAAAAGAACTAGAGAAGCAAGAGCAAATACATTCAAAAGCTAGCAGGAGGCAATAAATAACTGAGATCAGAGCGGAACTCAAGGAGACAGAAACACAAAAAAACCTCCAAAAAATCAATGAATCCGGAAGCTGGTTTTTTGAAAAGATTAACAAAATTGATAGCTAGCAAGACTAATAAAGAAGAAAAAAGAGAAGAATCAAATAGATGCAATAAAAAAATGATAAATGGGATATCATCACTGACCCCACAGAAATACAAACTACCATCAGAGAATACTAAAAACACCTCTACATAAATAAGCTAGAAAACCTAGAATAAATGGATAAATTGCTGGACACATACATTCTCCAAAGACTAAACCAGGAAGAAGTTGAATCCCTGAATAGACCAATAACAGGCTCTGAAATGGAGGAAATAATTAATAGCCTACCAACCAAAAAAGTCCAGGACCAGAAAGATTCATAGCCGAATTCTACCAGAGGTACAAGGAGGAGCCGGTACCATTCCTTCTGAAACTATTCCAATCAATAGAAAAAGAGGGGATCCTCCTTAACTCATTTTACAAGGCCAACATCATCCTGATACCAAAACCTGGCAGAGACACAACAACAAAAAAGAGAATTTTAGACCAATATCCCTGATGAACATCCATGCAAAAATCCTCAATAAAATACTGGTAAACCAAATCCACAGCACTTCAAAAAGCTTATCCACCATGATCAAGTGGGCTTCATCCCTGGGATGCAAGACTGGTTCAACATACACAAATCAATAAACGTAATCCAGCATATAAACAGAACCAAAGACAAAAACCACATGATTATCTCAATAGATGCAGAAAAGGCCTTTGACAAAATTCAACAGCTCTTCATGCTAAAAATTTAATAAATTCGGAATTGATGGAACATATCTCCAAATAATAAGAGCTATTTATGACAAACACACAGCCAATGTCATATTGAATAGGCAAAAACTGGAAGCATTCCCCTTGAAAGCTAGCATAAGACAGGGATGCCCTCTTTCACCACTCCTATTCAACATAGTGTTGAACTTCTGGCCAGGGCAACCAGGCAAGAGAAAGAAATAAAGGGTATTCAATTAGGAAAAGAGGAAGTCAAATTGTCCCTGTTTGCAGATGACATGATTGTATATTTAGAAAACCTCATCATCTCAGCCCCAAATCTCCTTAAGCTGATAAGCAACTTCAGCAAAGTCTCAGGATACAAAATCAATTTGCAAAAATCACAAGCATTCTTATACACCAATGACAGACAAACAGAGAACCAAATCATAAGTTAACTCCCATTCACAATTGCTTCAAAGAGAATAAAATATCTAGGAATCCAACTTACAAGGGATGTGAAGGACCTCTTCAAGGAGAACTACAAACCACTGCTCAATGAAATAAAAGAGGACAGAAACAAATGGGAGACCATTCCATACATTCCATGCTCATGGATAGGAAGAATCAATATAGTGAAAATGGCCATACTGTGCAAGGTAATTTATAGATTCAATGCCGTCCCCATTAAGCTACCAGTGACTTTCTTCACAGAATTGGAAAAAACTACTTTAAAGTTCATATGGAACCAAAAAAGAGCCCGCATTGCCAAGACAATCCTAAGTCAAAAGAACAAAGCTGGAGTCATCACGCTACCTGACTTCAAACTATACTACAAGGCTAGAGTAACCAAAACAGCATGGTACTAGTACCAAAACAGAGCTATAGACCAATGGAACAGAACAGAGCCCTCAGAAATAATACCACACATCTACAACCATCTGATCTTTGACAAACCTGACAAAAACAAGAAATGGAGAAAGGATTCCCTATTTAATAAATGCTGCTGGGAAAAGTGGCTAGCCATAAGTAGAAAGCTGAAACTGTATCCTTTCCTTACATGTTATACAAAAATTAATTCAAGATGGATTAGAGACTTAAATGTTAGACCTAAAACCATAAAAACCCTAGAAGAAAACCTAGGCGATACCATTCAGGGCACAAGCGTGGGCAAGGACTTCATGTCTAAAACAACAAAAGCAATGGCAACAGAAGCCAAAATTGACAAATGGGATCTAATTAAACTAAAGAGCTTCTGCACAGCAGAAGAAACTACCATCAGAATAAACAGGAAACCTACAGAATGGGAGAAAATTTTTGCAATCTACTCATCTGACAAAGGGCTAATATCCAGAACCTACAAAGAACTCAAAGAAATTTACTAGAAAAAAAAAAACAATCCCATCAAAAAGTGGGCAAAGGATATGAACAGCCACTTCTCAAAAGAAGACATTTATGTAGTCAACAGACACATGAAAAAATGCTCATCCTCACTAGCCATCAAAGAAATGCAAATCAAGACCACAATGAGATACTGTCTCACACCAGTTAGAATGGTGATCATTAAAAAGTCAGGAAACAACAGGTGCTGGAGAGGATGTGGAGATATAGGAACACTTTTACACTGTTGGTGGGACTGTAAACTAGTTCAACCATTGTGGAAAACAGCATGGTGATTCCTTAAGGATCTAGAACTAGAAATACTATTTGACCCAGACATCCCATTACTGGCTATATCCCCAAAGGATTATAAATCAAGCTGCTATAAATACACATGCACACATATGTTTATTGCATCACTATTCACAACAGTAAAGACTTGGAACCAACCCAAAGGTTCATCAATGATAGACTGGATTAAGACAATGTGGCACATATACACCATGGAATACTATGCAGCCATAAAAGAGGATGAGTTCATGTCCTTTGTAGGGACATGGATGCAGCTGGAAACCATCATTCTCAGCAAACTACTGCAAGAACAGAAAACCAAACACCACATGTTCTCACTCATGGATGGGAACTGAACAATGAGAACACCTGGACACAGGAACGGGAATATCACACACCAGGGCCTGTTGTGGGGTTGGGGGAGGAGGGAAGGATAGCATTAGGAGATACACCTAATGTATATGACGAGTTAATGGGTGCAGCACACCAACATGGCACATGTATGCATATGTAACAAACCTGCACTTTGTGCATATATTCCCTAGAATATAAAGTATAATAAAATAAAATAATAAAATAAAAAACGGACGATGAAAATAAATGAAACGTGACACACAGCGTGTGAGATAATGTTTTAATACATATCTAAAAATGCCTTAAAATTCAATAGAAATAAAATAAAATCTAAAACTTGACAAAAGGAAACAACAAAAATTACAGACTGGAAAAGCCTGGCTGACTGGAGTGATGTCCTGTCTCAAGAAAGAACAAACAAACACACAAACAAACAAAGAATTCTGAAAGCAGAGAATCAAACAGTTATTTGTACACCGTTCTTTCTTCTTCCTACTGGCACTCTTCATAGTAGGAAAAGGCAAAAACAACCCAAATGTGTCACGAATTGCTTCATCAGTTTTTTAGGATCTGAAATACTGCCTCAATTTTCAGTTACTCATTGTGGGGTGGACCTGCAGTTACCACATTTGGTCCAAAATTTTATGCTGATGAAGGTAGACCTGTCCTGCATTTTCAGAGGGACAGAATTCTGGTGTTTCTCCAGGTTCCTTGGCTTACCAGGAATGAAGATCCGGGAAGAATGTATGTGTTTATGTATGTATGTATGTACATAATTATTTCCTGTTTTTAAATTGAAAAAATATGGGATACATGTGCAGAACGTACAGGTTTGTTATATAGGTATCCTTTGCCATGGTGGTTTGTTGCACCTATTGACTCATCCTCTAAGTTCTCTTCCCTCACCCCCAGTCCCCAGCGGGCCGTGTTGTGTGTTGCTCCCCTCACTGTGTCCTTGTTTTCTCAATGTTCCACTTTCACTTATTAGTGAAAACATGCGGTGTTTGATTTTTTTGTTACTGTGTTAGTTTGCTCAGTATGATGGCTTCATCCATGTGTCTGCAAAAGACATGATCTCATTCCTTTTTATGACTGCATAGTATTTTATGGTGTAAATGTACCACATTTTCTTTATCCAGTCTAGCACTGAAGGGCATTTGGGTTGGTTTCATGTCTTTGCTATTGTATATAGTGCTGCAAAAACTTACATGTGCATGTGTCTTTATAGTGGAATGATTTATATTCCTTTGGGTATATAGCCAGTAATGGGATTACTGGGTCAAATGGTGTTTCTGGTTCTAGATCCTTGAGGAATCACCATACTGTCTTCCACAATGGTTGAACTAATTTACAGTTTCCCCAACAGTGTAAAAGCGTTCCTCTTTCTTCTCAACTTCACCAGCATCTATTGTTTCTTAACTTTTTAGTAATCACCATTCTGATGGGTGTGAGATGGTATCTCATTGTAGTTTTGATTTTCACTTCTCTGATGATCAGTATTGTTGAGCTTTTAAAAAATATATTTGTTGGTTAGATAAATGTCTTCTTTTGATAAGTTTCTGTTCATATCCTTTGCTCACTTTGGATGGGGTTGTTTGTTTTTTTGCTTGTAAATATGTTTAAGTTCCTTGTCAATTTTTGTTATTAGACCTTTGTCAGATGGGTAGGTTGCAATAATTTTCTCCCATCCTGTAGGTTGATTGCTCATGCTGATGATAGTTTCTTTGCTGTGCAGAAGGTCTTTAGTTCAATTAGATCCGAGTTGTCAATTTTGGCTTTTGTTGCAATTGCTTTTGACATTTTTGTCATGAAGTCTTTGTCCTTGCCTGTGTCCTGAATGGTATTGCCTAGGTTTTCTTCTAGGGTTTTTATGGTTTTGGATTTTACATTTAAGTCTTTAATCCATCTTGAGTTAATTATTGTATAAGGTGTAAGGAAGGGGTCAAGTTTTGGTTTTCTGTATATGGCAAGCCAGTTTTCCCAGCATCATTTACTGAATAGGAGATCCCTTCTCCCTTGCTTGTTTTTGTCAAGTTTGTCAAAGATCAGGTGGACATAGATGTGTGGTGTTATTTCTGAGGTCTTTGTTCTACTCCATTGGTCTATATGTCTGTTTTGGCAGCAGCAGCCTGCTGTTTTGGTACCGTAGCCTTCTAGTACAGTTTGAAGTTAGCATAATGCCTCCAGCTTTGTTATTTTTGTGTATCATTGTCTTGGCTATATAGGGTATTCTTTGATTCCATATGACAATTAAAATAGTTCTTTCTAATTCTGTGAAAAATGTCAACGGTATTTTGATGGGTATAGCATTGAATCTATAATGTTTGGGCAGTATGGCCATTTTCACAATATTGATTCTTCCTATTCATGAGGATGGAATGTTTTCCAATTAAATCTGTGTCCTCTCTTATTACCTTGAGCAGTGGTTTGCAGTTGTCCTTGAAGAGGTCCTTCACATCCCTTGTACTCCTAGTTGTATTCCTAGGTATTTTACTCTCTTTGTAGCAATTGTGAATGGGAGTTCATTCTTGATTTGGCTCTCTGCTTGAGTATTGTTGGTGTAATGGAATGCTTGTGATTTTTGCACAATGATTTTGTATCTTGAGACCTTGGTGAAGTTGCTTATCAGTTCAAGAAGTTTTTCAGTTGAGATGATGGGGTTTTCTAAATATGAAGTCATGTAATCTGCAAACAGAGGCAAGTTGACTTTCTCTCTTCCTATTTGAATACCCTTTATTTCTTTCTATTGCCTGATTGCCCTGGCGAGAACTTCCAATACTATGTTGAATAGAAGTGGTTACAGAGGGCTTCCTTGTCTTGTACCAGTTTTCAAATGGAATGCTTCCAGCTTTTGCCTATTCTTTATGATATTGGCTGTATGAAATAGCTCTTATTATTTTAAGGTATGTTCCATCAATACCTAGTTTATTGAGAGTTTTTAACAGGAAGGGATGTTGAATTTTATCAGAGGCATTTTTGCATGTATCAAAATAATTGTCTGGTGTTTGCCTTTGGTTCTGTTTATGTGATCAATAACATTTAATGATTTGTGTATGTTGAATCAGCCTTTCATCCCAAAGATACAGCCCACTTGATCATGGTGGATAAGCTTTTTGATGTGCTGCTGGATTCGGTTTGCCAGTATTTTATTGAGAACTTTTGCATCGATGTTCATCAGGGATAATGGCCTGAATCGAGCAGGGGTGTGTGTGTGTGTGTGTGTGTGTGTGTGTGTGTGTTTACCTCGGTTTGCCAGTAGGTTGATGTGTGTGTGTGACGTGTGTGTGTGTGTGTGAATGTGTGATAGAGAGCCAAATTAGGGCAGAGGAGGCTCCCCGGCCTGCCATGACATTGAATGTTCTGAATTCAAGATGCTCCAATGGACTGTGTCAGTTGGCCTTCAGCCAGGAGGTGGTGCTTGAAAAAGACTGGCAGCTGTGGTGGTAGTGGTGAGATTTGGACTTGCCTTATGTTACCCATGGGAGGTACTCTGGTGTCTCAGGGAACGGGTAGAGCCAAAGGGCTTCTAAAAGTTTCTTCTGTTATTTGTGTTAATCTACCAGGGTAGGTGGTTGAGCAAAACCAGGTGGGAACTAGGTCAGGTAAAGTGATGCTCTGGCTCTCTACATGTGGGACAAGCAGTGGCTCCAGTGGGAATTGGAAGGCAGTTCTTGGGCCACTGGGGTAATTTTCCAGAGAGAAGTGAAGCTGCCTCTGCCTCTGTACAAGGAGAGTCCATATGAAGAATGGGGAGTAGCAGCTTGGCAGTAAGCCCCATCCAGCTCCCACACCCTTGGCAAGGCAGGTCTCACACCCACAGTGTTCCACTGGGAGTAGCTAGCTAAGTTTCAAGAAGTCTGAACTCAGAGCTCAAAACTGACCCATACCATAAGCCTCTCCTATTGAGACAGCAACTGCAGCTTTCAGGCCACATCCCTCCTGATCCACCTGCAGAGCAGGGGCATCCAGCTCCTGTGCTTGCTGCTGCATCACACGTCCCACTCACCTCTCAGTTCTGGCCTGGGGAGTTTGTCCCCTCACAAGATTATATCAAACATTTCAGTTGGAAGGTTCTCTCAACCTGTGACCACCATTTGAGTTAGCTGGCAGACTTCTGGGAGGTCCTCTCTGAGGTAGAATCGGAAATGGCTTCCCTCCATCCTGCCAGAAACTGGGAACGTGCTGGAGACTCAAAGCACATCCCAATGCCACTCCTCATATACTCATCACCCTTCACTAAATCAACTCCAGCTCTGAGTAGGATTAAGGCCTTCCCCTATGGCCTAGATTGATAGGTTTCCCAATGGAAGTGTATATCTTACAGTCAGTTTATCCCCCTCTCACACCCTGGAAACTCAAAATTTTCTGCCTAGCTTATGGCGTAACCTGCATCCTGCTGCTTCTTTCAAATGGTCTGTGGCTTATTTCAATTTTCCTGTTAAGTTCCTGTGTTGCTTCTTGAAAGAAAGTTCAGTGTGAATCTCTACACACCACTTTGTCTTTCCAAGTGCAAGAGGCAGGCTAACAATGCCTTCAATCCACCATCTCGGAAAACAAAAATAACAGTTTTCTCATTTTTAAAGGTTTTGTTAAGATCTGTTAATGACTCACAAAGAAATAGTATTGGGTATATTTGAAATTAGTATTTATTCATTTATGTTGATAAGTGAAAATACAAGATGGTGATCAAGATGGAAGTACTTAATATGTATATTTCAATATTCTTAGATGCAAAGAACTTCACTTTTGATGTATTTTTATTTTACATCAGTTTCATTTCAACTTAGGTTTAAGGGGTTCTTGATAATCTGACATGATAAGTGGTGTTGGAATTGGCACTAAAATCCACCATGCTCTACAGCACTTCATCCTTCTTCGGCAGGCACCAATTTGATCTTCTACTACTTTGCAGACATCTCTTCTGCAAACACCAGACAAATTGAGACAATGACCTTCAGCAGCACCCAAACCACCTCTTACTGCAGGAAAGAAGATCCAGTGAGATCTACATAGTCCACAAATGGAATGTAAATCCATAAACACTCTTAAGTAAGAGAATAAATTTAGTATGAGCATTTTTACGTGGGAGCTTTTGAAATGGTTGCTGCTCACATGTCAGAGACACATGCAGATTAAGAAAGGTAGTAGTTCCAATCCTGGTTTGGCACAACAGTCACGGTATTTTCAGTGGGGGAAAAGAGCTGTGGGAGGGGATGGTACATCTTCATCTTTTCCTCTGCGTTTTCTCTCAGAAATGGCTGTTGCTTACCGCAGGGCAAAAATGCCAGTGTCTTCTGCCAGAGTGGGTTACTGAGGGCCATGGTGGTTCCACCTTGTGGCTGATACTGATAGTCCCTTTCTGCTTTTTTTCGTTCCTAGCCAAAAAAGATATTTCTGCAGTCTCAGGTATGCTGATTTCAGCAGTTGTTTTTTTCTATATGGCTATTTTTTTTTTCTTTCACTCTCTCTCTCTCTTTTTTTTTCTTTTTTTTCTTTTTTTTTTTTTTTTGGCTTCACTGTGTTGCCGTAGCTTCTTAAGTGGTCCCTTGAACCCTCCCAGTGCTATTTTGGTTTGTACTTAGCTATCTATATATTTTTTCTTGGGGGAAGTATAGAGTTAAAGGCTGGTGTATCCTGCTCTTGCTCCCCCAAGTGATTTCATTCCCCCAAGCTAATATTTCAGGCTTTCAATTTATCCGTGCTTTCATCTGTCCAAACGTAAGTGGAAATTACTTTTTCTCTCCACATTTAGATTTGCTCTATCTACTTTAATTGCTAATAGTGTCTTAGTCATAGGATAGATTAGTTAGAAAAAAGTATATTTTTGACATTATAAATGATCCTTTCAATTTGTGTCTAAAAGTGGAAAATATTAGAAAGCTTAACATTTATTATTGTGTCCAGACCAGTATTTCCTCCAGATGACCTTTATTACAACAAAGATAATTTAATGAAGATCTCTCTAATGGTAAAGCTGATGGCTTTGTGCTATTATAATATCCTTAAAATTAAGTGACAGTCTAGTGGAAAGACCAACTAAAGCAAGGGTTAGGAAAAAATCAGTTATTACCTTCATTTTGGTCTCACTCTGCATTAATAGTTTTCATTGTGTCAAAGATTTATTATTCATTAAGCAAATGTTCATTTAATAGTAAATGGATCCTATTAAAGATGATTTTTAAAATGATAATCACATTACTTTTATTCACATCTGTCTACTGATGCCATTCACAGATGAGAATGGTATAACGTTATTTTATTTTTTTCATTTTGCCACATCTTTATTTACTTAGGTTTATGCTGTATCAAACAATGTATGTGTGGGAGTAATGGGTGATTCAGGAATGCATGAGGGGGAGGTTTAAGCTCTTTAACTTCGAACAATTAAAATTAGCAACATAATATTGAAATACATGCATAACACTCAAGTGGTACTTTCAAAATAGTGTATATTTCCTCTGTTTATTTGTAGCTTTTAAACCCAGCTAGAAGTATTCTATTTCTTTTAGGCACCATAAGTCTGAAAGTCTGTAGTGAAAGCTACAAGTAGTAAATGATGCTAATTCATGTGCTCCCACCTGTGGAAGAATTGAATGTCTTAGATAAAAAAAAGATGGTGCAATTGGTGTACCCAGTATCTTAGAATATAATTTGGTGGTGGTTTTTCTGTTTCTGTAGCAGAGTAACATATATAATATATCCAAGTCATCAAGTTATTTAAATATGCCTTTAAACAGGGAGAACTGAAAACAATACTGTGAATCCTGGTAAGCATTTAAAAATAATGAGGAGAATATTGCCCTTACAAAGTCAAAATTTGTCTGAATACAACCCATATAACAATTTCATAGCAAAACATTCCTTCAATCCTATTAAAGTCAGAAGGAAAAGAAGAATGTCCACTGTCAATGCTGTATTAATATAGTTCTAAAAGTTTTGAACAATGAAACATATTGTAAGAAGAGAAGTCAGAGGAGACTTGAGCCCATTGTTTTTCCTCTCCTTCTATACCTCCCAAAATACCATTGGAATGTTGTAACATTTTGAAGAATCTGTAGTAGTGTCCCAAATCATAGAATACTATGAATGCATCTGAATCTGAGATATCCCCAAAAGATACAAAATAGGTGTGACTAGAATGAAAGAAAGATTTAGGCTTTTGGCCATGACTGCAAGTTAGCTGCTCTCAAGTGACTGCTGCTATAGAACAAATATATAGTAGAGGATCTCTTTGAAACATTTCTATCCCTGAAAATGGTTAGGCAAGTTCTTAAAATATCTCCTCTTTCAAACACAAAAATAGTCTGTGAACTGGAGCTTGAGCAGTGGGCACTTTGTACTGGATAGCTGATGGAGGGGGGTGAGGGTTTCCCAGATCTTCTGGGAAGATCTGCTATGATCAGTAATGCTAATGATGGTACTACTGACTCTTGGGCCATCAGAAATTCCAGTTTGTTAATGCTGAAACTTCTATATTGAGTTAAAGCATTGAGTCAGCTTCACAGAGGAAGTCTGGATAATAGCATTCTCATTTCAGACCATAAAATGATGTCAGGTTAAGGATGAACAATGAGTTCAGTATTAAAAATGATCAGGTAAGCAAGACACCATGAATAAAAGTTAATGAAATGAATAGCATATGTAGACCCTTTAAAACTAAATATATTGAAATCATCAATGTGGAGAAATAATTAAGCAGGTGTGTATCAATTGTTTAAAGAAACAATCTACTATTACAAAGATGTAAAAACAATAGTAAAACAATATAGATGATAGAAAAAATGGGCAGGTCTGGCTGGGCATGGTGGCTCATGCCTGTAATCCTAGCACTGTGGGAGGCCAAGATGGGTGGATCACGAGGTCAGGAGTTCAAGACCAGAATGCCCAAGATGGTGAAACCTTGTCTCTACTAAAAATATATATATATAAAAATTAGCCGAGCATGGTGGCGGGTGCCTGTAGTCCCAGCTACTCAGGAGGCTGAGATAGAAGAATCTCTTGAACCCGGGAGGTGGAGGTTGCAGTGAGCCAAGATCACACCACTGCACTCCAGCCTGGGCAACAGAGCGAGAATCCATCTCAAAAAAAAAAAAAAAAAAAAAAAAGGCAGGTCTGAAACAAAAAAATAATTTAAAAATAATGCAGGTTATTAATGATATCTTAGACACAGGTAAGAGGATAACTAGTGAAGAAAAAAATGTTTACATGATATACCCAGAATGTAGCATGGAAACAGAAGGTCTAACATTTATTTAATTCAAATATGGGGGGAGAGAAGTGTAAAAGGATTCACCATTTCAAGAGATTCTCAGAAAGAAATTAAGAAACGGTATAAACCCATTGATTCAAAGAATATATTTCTAACAGATGATATAAAAATCAACTCACTTTAGTTAAATTATAAAACATTAAAACCAAACACCAGACCATACAAACATTGAAAAAAGGATAATTTATAATGAAATAATATTTATCTGATTATTAAAGAAAGAAAGAAACAAAGAGAAAAAGGAAAGAAAGAAAAAAGAAAGAAAGAAAGAAAGAAACAAAGAGAAAGAAGGAAAGAAAGAAAGAAAGAAAGAAAGAAAGAAAGAAAGAAAGAAAGAAAGAAAGAAAGAAAGAAAGAAAGAAAAAAGCATTAGTGAGGGAGGGCGAGTGAGAGTGAGTGTGTTTGGGCCCCTACTGATGATGCTAAACTATCACAAGCCCACACTCAGCCTTTCAACATTTGCTGGAGATTCACTTGTTCACTCATTCACTAAAAATGAGTAAACTAGTATCAACAAATGTCGAGAGAAAATAACTGTTAATATAGAATTGGGTACTCAGTAATGCTGTCTTTCAAGATCAAAAATAACAATATGAAATTGACAGATAAAAATTAAAATTGTTCACTACCAAAAGATCTGCAGCAAATAAAATTTCAAAGGCTACATATCAGAAAGAAAGAACTTAACCCAAAAGCTGATATTAGAGTCAACTTGGAATTCCATAAATATCACTAAACTGATGATAATAGTAACACTTTCTGACATGTGGGGATTCTGAAAAGAAGTGAACTTTTACTTTTGTTTAGAATTTAGAAAGTTGTAGAAAAATGCTCTTGCCCTGACAAAGAGAATAAGCTGGATAATCTATAGATCATAGATTTCATTTTGAAACACAGAACTGAGGTCTCAAAAAAAGCTAATTATTTTAAATTCAGAGTGATTAAGCCCTGCTGAAAAAAGAACGGATCCACAGATGCTTTGTGCCTAGCTGAGTTGCAGCAGCAGAAGCAGGAGGAAGCTGCCCTTGATGGAGATAACAAGGAAACAAGTGAAACTCCAGCAAATGTTGAAAGGCTGAGTGTGGGCTTGTGATAGTTTAGCATCATCAGTAGGGGCCCAAACACACTCACTCTCACTCACTTTCCCTCATTAATGCTTCTTTCTTTCTTTCTTTCTTTCTTTCTTTCTTTCTTTCTTTCTTTCTTTCTTTCTTTCTTTCTTTCTTTCTTTCTTCCTTCCTTCCTTCCTTCCTTCCTTCCTTCTCTTTCTTTCTTTCTTTCTTTCTTTCTTTCTTTCTTTCTTTCTTTCTTTCTTTCTTTCTTTCTTTCTTTCTTTCTTTCTTTCTTTCTCCTTCTCCTTCCTTCCTTCCTTCCTTCCTTCCTTCCTTCCTTCCTTCCTTCCTTCCTTCCTCCCTCCCTCCTTCCCTCCCTCCCTCTCTTCCTTTCTCTGTCTGTCTCTCTCTCTCTCTCTCTCTCTCTCTTTCTTTCTTTGGAGTCTCACTCTGTCGCCCAGGCTGGATTGCAATGGCGCGATCTTGTCTCACTGCAACCTCCACCTCCAGGGTTCAAGCGATTCTCCTGACTCAGCCTCCCAAGTAGCTGGGACTACAGGCGCATGCCACCATGCCCGGCTCGTTTTTTGTATTTAGTAGAGACGGAGTTTCACCGTGTTAGTCACTGACCTCGTGATCTGCCCACCTCGGCCTCCCAAAGTGCTGGGATTACAAGCGTGAGCCACAGCACCCGACCCCACTAATGGTTTTTTCATGACCTATCTTGTGTGCTCCTAGGTAAGATCGGATGGAGAGCAGAACTACCTGAGACCCTTTTGAGGGACAGGCATGTAGGAACTGCTGCAGTTTGAGGTGAGAGCAAGGTAAAGGTCTTACTGTGAGAATCGGGTAAAATCCTCTGTTACTGGGGAGTGGGTGGGGGAGCTGAGACAATGCCCCCTTCACTCTCTTTTCTCACAGGTGCATAAGCAGAGGGACCTGATGTCTGAAGACAGGGCCGGGCAGGTAGATGAGAGAAGCAGATTCTCTGGTCTTTCACTGAGTGTGAGGCAGCTACTGTCCAAGGCTGGGCAAGGGATGGGAGCCCTGAGAGATTCTTGAGGTGCAGAGATAGAGGCTTGCTGAGGATGAAACTGTACAGGAGAGCTAAGAGAGGCTCCAGTGCTGACCATGGCATTCTGCAAGAAGAGAAAATCTGTATGTAGTGGTTTATGAGGGAAAATCATGAGTTCAATTTTGGATATCTATGACTTTTGAAATTCAGTGTCCAAGTAGATATACCAGTTATGCAGTTGGATAATTTATTATAAGCCTGCAGTTCAAAAGGAGGTCCAAAAGGAGAATTTAAGAGGATGAGACTTGCTGAGCCCCTCCAGAGTGTGTGGTGAGGGAGAAGAGAAGAGGATCAGGAACTGAGCTCTGGAGCTCTCCAATAGGAAGTGTGACGGGAAAAGATGAGGAAGAAACAAAGGAAGCCGAAGTGGTAGCTCCAGTGAGATAGGCTGAGAATCAAGTGAATGTGCTGTCCTGGAAGCCAAGTGAAGAAAGTATACTATGAAGAAGGAAGTGATTATTTGTGTCAAATGCTGCTAATCGGCCAATTAAAGTTGTAGTAAAAAATGATCATTGGATCTAGCAATATGGAGATTATTGGTAACTTTGACAAAAGTGGTGTCAATAACATGATCGAAAAAAGGGGAGAGAGCCCAACTGTGATATATTTAAGAGACAATGAGAGGAGAGGAATTGAAGACAGAGAGTATGGACAACTCTTTTAAGATGTTTTGCTGAAAACTAGAGCAGAAAATAGATTGACAGCTGGCATCAGAAGAAAAGCAAGGACATGCTTAACAGCATATTTGTATGCTGATGGTAATAATTTACTAGCATAAAAATTGATGACACAGTCACAATTGATGACACATGATGTAGTGAACTGCAACAGGAAAATCCCCCAGTACACAGCAAAGAGGGAATATAATACACAAATATATTTTTTAAAAAATTATTTGAATCTCTGAAACATGTTTTGACATTAACCTTTCATTCCTGCAATAGTTATTTTAAGCATGTTCTCATTTGTCCAGTGTTGCCAGGTTATTATAAAGTATAATAGACTTTATGAAAAGCGTTTTTTAAAATGTTAGTTTTTTTCTCATTTGTTTCATTAATTTATATTTTGTATTTATAACTTTCCTTTTATCTTCTTTAGGTTTATTATGCTGTTTTTTTCCAAAAGCCCTCAAAATGCATGCTTAGACCATTAAATTTTAGCTGGTTTAGTATTGAAAGTGATGTTACCCATTTCTGTGTGGTTACCTGTAATATACCACGAGCGGCACTTCTTGGTGTCTTTACTTATTATTAATTCACTTGTCTGAAGTTCCTTTAACTCTCCTTTCTAGTCCTAAGTTTCACTTTGCAAATCATTTGTTATTCATAGCCACGTAAAATAGGATTTATTTTGAAAAGTCTCTCATATAATTTTCACTTATTCTAGGATTATAATTTTTCTGTTTGTCTCTTTGAATAAAACTTTCAGATTTCTCAACACTCATTTAGCAGTAGCTCCTATTGATAGAATTCCATCCATCTCTTTTGACCTAGTGAGCAAATATAATAATAAATGCTGCTGAAATTCAATCCTGTCAGATCTAACTGCCTGCATATAAATTTCCAGGTCCCACAACGGCATCTCATTGAGGTCACGTTCTGTTGTATCCTTACTTTGTATCTTGAGATGCCTTGGTGGGGCATGGAAATTGATATGTAGGCAGTTTGATCTGACAGGATTGAATTTCAGCAGCATCCATTATTATATCCACTCACTAGATCAAAAAACATGGATGGAATCTTATCAACAGGAGCTACTGCTAATTGAGTCTCTTTTCTATTTTTCCCTATTATAATCTTAGTGAATCTGTAAATATTAGGTTCTTGAACCCACAGAACTGATTCTAGGATCTTGTCTGGCCAGGGATATAGCCTTCTAATCTGAAGAACCTTATAGTAATCAGCTACCAACTTACCTGGGGATAAAAGAATTGAAAAAAGAAGGAGAATAAGAAGAAGCAAATGGAGTCTCATGGCTGAAGGGCCAGCATCAATGTGGGTTGAGCCTGGAGTCTCTGGACATGGTAGGTCTGAGCCTTTTTATGATGCTGTCTGAGTCTGTGATTTGTTCTTGGTTGATAGAGCCTAACGAAAAGAGAATAACTAAATCTTCCACAAGAAACTTCCGGGGACACACAAGTACCTAAATGTGGTGATATCTCAATGGATGAGAAAGCAGGTGAATGCTATTATTTCCAAAAGACTCAGGATGTCTTATTGTCACCTGCTTTCTTTATTATTTTCAACATGCACATGCAATAATCATTGCTCTTACTTTAAGTATAAAGTATTGTTTGCCAGGCAATATAGTAGGAACTGAAGTAAAATTGTTATACAAAAACAGTATGTAATTAATGGATATAGTTTGGCAAATTTGCACATATATATTACTCTTGTTACCACAATGAATATCCAGGTAATAATATACCCATCACCTCCAAATGTTTCCTACATCCCTTTATTGTTGTTGTTGTCGTTGTTGTTGTTGTTGTCAGAATCCCTAAGATCGACCTTCTTAACAAATTGTTAAATACAAAATACCTCAGTAATAACTATAGGTACTATGTTTTAGAGCCTATCTCTGTAATTGACCCATTTTGCATAGCTTTAACCCTTGAACAATAACTCCCCGTACTGCTCTTTCCCACTCAGTAAAATACCAAACTCTTTTAAAGCACATTCTATATAATCCACTTTATGAAGCTTTTTCTAACATTCTTTTGTCTGCTCCCCCTCAGTAAAGGGAAATACTAATATAACAATTACCTATTTTGGATTTTTGTGTCTCTTACATATATTCCTGCATGAACCATTTACCACTTTATCTCCCATTATCTTAATATGAAGTAAAATAAAACTTGAAATGATTTTAAAAATGAAATCACAGAAGGGCTTTGTAAAAGTATGATGTACCATTGCTCATTTGTAAGAATTCAAGTGACATTAGGGGTTTTAAAACATCTTTTGTTTTGATTGGTTCTTTGCTTGTAAACCTTGTGTCTTGCATATTGTGGGCACAGTGTCCTTCCCAGCTATTTGCTTGGGGAAGATCAGTTAGAGCTACAATGAACATCAAAGGCTATCTTGTCTAGTGACTTACCTTACAGATGAGGAAATGAGCTGAGGGAAAGGAAGAAACTTGCCCTAGATCACCCAGTGATCAAGTGAGGAAGGCGATAGGGACAGCACTAACGCTTGGTATTCTGAGCCTCATTCTATTTTCCACTCTTGTCCCTTCTCTGTTTCCTCCTCTCTTCCCCAGCCTTCTAAAGAAAACTTTGCAGTTCTGCTGCAATGTCTACCTAAGGACATCCTGAGGAGACCCCGCTTTTCATTAGACTGCTTTTTTAAGCACTGTCCTGCATTTTCTTCTTCAGTCTTGTTGCATCCCATTTTTGGCTATAAGTAATGCTTCTGCTGTGCTGTTCTATCCAATTAGTTTTTTTCTATTTTCATTGATTGAAAATTAAAACAACAAAAAACATGAGTTTATCTAAATTTGGAAGTTTTAAAACTTGATTAAAATTTCCTGGGGATATGGATGTAAGACATAGATTTTAAAATATTTTTCACTTTCAAAATTAAATATCAAACCCATATATTTAGCCAGGGTGACTACTCGATAACTACTAATCAGATGGGTCTTCAGTAATGCCACAAGGTTAATACTCTTATAAATCAATTCCCTGGTGTTTTGTGCTACTGAGTTAATACAATTTGATACGGTATCACCTTTAACCAGGCTTTGAGGAGTCACACAAAGGAACAGCACAACAGAACCATAGGGTGGGATGTGTGGGGAAACCGAGATGTAAAACACAGCCTTGACTCTGACATTTACTCCACTGTTGGGAAAAGTACTTCAATTCCCAGGGCCTTAATATTTTCCTGTATAAAACAGGAAAAATAGAGCCATCTTTAAGGTTTTGTCAAATCTTGTTGCTGAGTTATTTTATAGTGTCTGCAGCTATCCTCTCTGCTAATCACAACAAGGTTAACTAACTGTTCTTTTGTTTAGTTAAAGATATTTTTGCATTTGCTTACAAATACTTATTCTCCCCTTCACAAAGAAGGAAACATTTTAAAGATAATTTATAAGATGTTCAGAGTCTCTTACATATCAACTCTTCACATTGTGGTAGAGTAGCTTAACCCCGTTCCTAAGAGTATAGATTCAGATCAGCCTGTATGTAATTAACCCCCAAACCTATGTGGAGTGTGGGATAGATAATATATTTCAAACACATGAAAAGGCACGCGCGCACACACACACACGCACACACACACACACACGCAGTATTACCAAGGCAGAGGTTCAGGTGAAAATATTGGATAGACAGCTCAAAACTCTTAGTACTAAAATAATCCTAATAATAACTTTCCTTCCAAAATCACCACCGACAATCAGATCTCTTAAAGGTTGGTGTCTTAGGTTTTTGAACTTTGTGTAACTTTTGACTTTCTTATTTGGTTGTATGCTATTGATCTCATAGAAAGAAACTTCTACTTCATCCTATGCCAGTGCTGTGTTGTAGGGGCTTGTGGTCGTTTTTCTGGTCTATAGCAATCCAGGTTACTGGCCTCTGGCTTCTTAGGAGCAAGGCCATCACATGCTTTTGTTCTTTGCTTGCTTCCTTGTAAGGGCCTGACATACAGTGGGTGCTTAACAAATAATTGATCAACTGAAATCATTTTCCACCTCTGTTCTCTCACTTCAACCTCTCCCTTTTACTTCTTCCAGATTAGTTTTCCTACAGCAAAATGGGAATTGTCCAAAAACTGCCCTTCATCTTTACAACTTGAAGGATTCATTACCCTAAGCAGTCCTCCAAAATTGACTATCAGAGACTAGATAAAAAGTCTGGGTTCACCAAGAATAGGCATGTGTGCCATTATATTTTCTGTTGAAAGCTTTGGAAAGTGTCTTTTAGCAAACAACATAAAGCATAGAATTTGACCATTCCTGACAACGTAAAAGGATCATCCACATTCTCACATGTCCATGGCTACTTTCCCACTCCTTCCCCAACCTTGAAATCCTGAATTCAAAAGAAAACATAAGAAGATAGTATGCCTCATGTAAGGCAACAGGTTGCTTAATCTTTCTTGCCTATACACATTCAAGAGCTCCAGAAAAATTTCTGAGCTACTTAGGATGCCTGATCCTCTTCTTGGGTAAAAGCAATAAGTCCTACATGTAGTCACCAAAACCAAGTCTGTTCAAGGGGTCTTATACCTGTGATTCATGATTGCATGCTAAATGTAGAAGGATATGCTCTGTTGCAGGGCCATGTCTGGTCATTGTTTAAGTTCTACTTTGGAGGACTAGTTGCTGAGAAGGAAGAGGGAATGATAATGTTAGAAATTGGAATAAAACTTAAGGGGAAAAATCAAGTACAAGGGACCAACAGTACTAAGGGGCAATAGGTTGAAGATTTCTTCGATGATTGTAATATTTTCAAGGAGACTCCCATGAATCCTTCCTGGCTGACCCCAACATAGCTTTGGCATAGCCCTTATGCCAAATGTCTTAGGCTAACTAACTTTTCCTAAAGAAAATAGAGGAGTTATGGAGACCAGTATTTAGTAGAATAATGCCTGATTATCTTGCTTTTGAGGTTTAGTAACTGCTAGTAAACTTGCCTAATTAATTCACATTTAGAGGTAGAGTAACGAGGGTTTCAAGCACTTGAAACAACACTGGTTTCATTTCACGTGAGAGTTCTTATGGAGAGCTAATGAACTATGAGGCTGCAGGTCTCTTGGCCAATAAGTCTTCTAGATTTCCTGTGACTCCCTTTTCTGGTCATAGGTGATTTTGCTTTTGCTTTGAGTATTATAGCACCATAAGATGTCAGACACTCTGCTCTTACCAAGGCTTACACAAAGTTTATCTTGTTATTTGGTAGAGTTTGGCCCATTAAAAAAAAGAGAGTGTGAGAATGATAAAGAGGAGGAGAGCAATCCTCACTGCTGAAGGAAGAAGAAAGCTTGGCTTTATTTCCAGTAGGCAGAAAAAACTTCCCTCTGTAGCTCTCTAGCACCAGTGGAATGTCTTTGTTTGGATAATAAGTGTCCTTCCATACCTCATTAGGCATATTCACAGACAGAGATGTACTATGCACGCAAAATCACCTTCATGGGATGACTGAAAGTCCATGTTTTATTGGACACTAAGTTCATTAGAAAGATGTGGGTGCACAGTTTTGACCAGAAAACCTTGTTAAATGGGAACATAAGCTACAAATATTTTGGCAAAAGATTAAAGTTTATGAACAACCAACCAAGCATTTATATTAAGTTACAATTAATTAGGCCATGTTGAGAAACCATTTGGTTTAGTTAATGATAAGACATTTTGTTAGTGAACACTTCCCAGACTTTACTAGCCCTGCTAATCCCTGCTTTGCTCCTGGTCTGAACCCCCACAGTGCCTTGTTTATGATACAGTGCCTACTGCTTGTATGCTAGATTAGTGAATGTATACTTGCCTCCTCTACTACTGTGTGAGCTTCTTGTTTGCCAGGACAGGGCTATATTCCTCAGAGCTGAGGAGAGAGTTGAATCATGTGGTCATTTATTCTCAAATCCTCTTCAACAAGTGAAGCAAAACAGGACGGTGCAAGGCCACTGCACATGGAAGCAGGAGGTCTGGATTTGAGTTCTGAATCTCTAGATCTATTACTAACTGGAGGTATGGATACAGTCAGGAAAATATTCTTCCTTGTCTTGATAGCACCTATGTAGGTCCAGATCTGTTGGGATTCTCAATAATTACTGTGCATAAAATCAACTGAAAGTTATTTTGCAATGCAGATTCTTAGCCCCATTCTATGAAGTGGTTACTGTTTATAAATTGATAAATAATTTTTATTAGACAATGTAAATTTCCTTACTTGCACCAGCATACAAAAATATTGAATAATATTAGCAGCAGAATCTTTCAACAAAATAACTATGTATAGCTATGAAACCACTTTGTTTCACTGCTTTTTATTTTCTTTTATTTATCACCATTGTTTTATTTATAAACATTGTTTCTACTCATAAGGAGTATGTATTTTCTACATGTTTATAAAATTAATGCCTGAATGAAGTTGCTTAAACAAGACAGAAGTTGATTTCTTTTTCACTTAAAATTAACCTGTAGTTACACCATTCAGGGTTAGTACAGATACTTTCTAATGTCTTTAGGGATGCAGGTCCCTTCCAGGTATCTGCTCTGCTATACTTTAGAAAATACCCTAGTTTGGCTGCTAAATTCCCACCTACTATTTCTGAATTCTAGACAGCAGGGAGAAAAAAGGTGTGGGAGAAGGGCAAAGGAACATCTACCCTTCCTTTTTAAATTTTTTAACCAACCCCCCTTAAAAACACTTTGTTGAGATACGATTACATTCAAAAAGCTGTACCTATTTAATGTGTATATCTCAGTGAGTTTGAGGATAAGGATACATTGTGAAAGCATCACTACTATCAAGATTGTAAACACAATCATCACCTCCTGAAGTTCTCCCTCCCATTCTAATTATTATTTCTATTAGTAAGAACAATTAACATAAAATTCACCCTCCTATTATATTTTAAGTATGCAACACAGCATTCATGGCTATAAGCACTATGCTGTAGATTAGACCTCCTGAACTTAATGTTTGTATATCTAAAACTTTGTACTATAATCACACCTACTCATTTACCTACACCACAGCTCCTGGCAACCTCCAGTCTACTCTCTGCTTCTGAGTGTATTTGAGATTTCAAATACAAGTGAAATCATACAATGTTTGTCATTCTGTGTTTGGTTTATTTCACATGACTTCATGCCCTTCAGATCCATCGACGCTGTCAGAAATGACAGGGTTTCATTATTATATAATACTGAATAATTTTGCATTGTGCATACATATATATATAAAACGTTAATTCATCCATCCGTGAATGAATGATAACATGTGTGTCTTCTTCATATATCTTGACTATTGTGAACAGTGCTGAAAGGAACATATGAGTGCAGATATCTCTTTCACATAATGATTTCAATGATTTCATATACATTATATATTATATATATATAAAATAAGTGGGATTGCTGGAACAAAATAGTATTTTTATTGTTAAGTTTTTGAGAAACCTCCATACTATTTTCCAAGATGGCCATACTAATTTACATTCCCACCACCAGTATACAAAGGTTCCCTTTTCTCCACATCCTTACCAACACTTGTTATCTTCCATCTTTTTGATAATAGCTATTCTAACAGGTGTGAGGTGATATTTCATGGTAGTTTTCATTTGCATTCCCGTGGTGACTGGAGAGGGTAAGAATTGTTTATATATATATCGTCCATTTGTATCTCCTCTTTTGAGAAATTCTTTCTCATATCTGTTTGTTCATTTTAGTTTTTTAATTTTAATTTTATACACAGAGGATACATGTGCAGGTTTGTTCCATGGATGTATTGTGTGACGCTGAGGTTTAGAGTATGAATGATCTCATCACACACACAGTGAACATAATACCCAATAGACAGTTTTTAATGCCTTGTACCCAACCCTCCCTCCTCCCTCTAAGAATCTCCAGTGTCTATTGTTTCCATATAAGTGAGAGCTAAACAATGTATAACCCAATGTTTAGCTCTCACTTATAATGGAGAATATGTAGTATTTGGTTTTCTGTTCCTGCGCACAATACCACACTGGGCTAATTTTTGTATTTTTGGTAAAGACGGAGTAGCTTCAGCATGTTGGCCAGGCTGGTCTCAAAATCCTGAGCTCATGTGATCCACCCACCTCACAAAGTGCTGGCGTAACAGTCATGAGCCACTGCACCTGGCTTTTCTGAATTTTTTTTAGCTTATATTAGGTTTGTCTGTTCTAGAATTTTGTGTACATTTATTTATATTATAGGACACTTTTTAGCTTAGCTTTCCATACTCAGGATGAGAAAGATTATATTGATCCAAGATGTTGATTAATAGAGTGGATCATCCCCCGTTATTGCCCAATATTGCTCTATAATATGCATATAATTTGTTTATCGATTTCCTCTCGTAGACGTTTGAGTTGTTCCCAGGTTTTAGCTATTGTTAATAGAACTCAAGGACATATTTTTAAAATAAAAAATTTCAATCCAAGATGTCCTTTCCTTTTGACTCTCCAATATTGTGTCAGGGTTACATTTTTGTTGTCATGAAAATCCAATTACATTGAACAAGACGTGTTTCCAGAATCAAGATTCAGTATATGTGTGGTCTAGCTGTGTCCCTAGAAGGAACCCCTATTAGTTTTATTAAGCATTTTCCTATATAAACTGAAATCAAGTAGAAGATGCATTTTTCCACAGTAGGAGAAATAGAACAATTTGGGACTTTGGAGAGATAGCAACTTGTTGCTTGCCTATGCAACCCACCTCAAAAGATACAACTCCTCCAACTTTTGGTTTCTGGTGACTTGTCCTAACAATTAGATGTGAACTGACCTTATTCCCTTACAATACTACAAGTCGATCTTCTGCACCTGGCTAAATACAGTATAAAATTGATGGGCATACATTTCTTTTGTTTTCATGCTTTCTATTTAAACCTATTCTCTTTGACTGGGCACTATGGCTCATGCTTATAATCCCAGCACTTTGGAAGGTCGAGGTGCATGGATCACTTGAGGCCAGGGGTTTGAGACCAGCCTGGCCAACATAATGAAAGCATTCTTTCTGAAAAATACAAAAATTTTCTGGGCATGGTGGCACATGCCTGTAATCCCAGCTACTCAGGAGGCTGAGGCAGGAGAATCGCGTGAACCCGGGAGGCAGAGGTTGCAGTGAGCTGAGATCCTGCCTCTGCATTCCATCCTGGGTGACAGAATTAACCTTCATCTCAAAAAAGTAAAAAGCTAGTCTATACTTTTCTTTTGGTGCATTATTAGAATGTAGGAGGTAATAAGGCAAAACTATTGTGGGTATGTTAATGTGTATCTGTAGCACCTAGAATAGTGCCTAGCCCATCACTCGTGTTGAAAAGTGAGAGAACCTTCTTAATATAACTTTTCCACACTCTAGTTCTGAATTTAAAGAAAGAAAAAGATAGGTTAGCAAATATAGGTATCAGTTATTTCTATTGACAGATCATTTGGAGAATATATTTTTGGATGTGGGAGAATAAAAATCCCTAACTCTCCACCCCAGAAATAATTTTGCTGATACAAAAATCAGTCAGACATGGTGGCACATGCTTATAATCCCAGCTACTTAGGAGGATGAGATGGGAAAATCACTTGAACCCAGGAGGCAGAGATTGCAGTGAGCCAAGAGTGCCCCACTGCACTCCATCCTAGGCAACAGAGAAAGAATCTGTCTGAAAGAAAAAAAAAAAGTTGTTACTATATAGTCGACAATTTTATTGTCATCTCATTTAAAATTGAATAGTACATTTGGGTCGAATTCTTATGCCTGCAGAGACATTTGCCTCTGGCTTAAAATCACTGGCTCCAGGAGGAAACTCCACCTGAAGGCATCGTAAGGATTTCATAGTGTCTAAGTCATCTTGGTAATTCTTCAAATAATTCCTGGCAATTCTGTTAGGTCTTGAACTTCACTTACTTCCTACATGTTTAATAAAAAGAAGTTCAAAACGTTGCCATGGCTGTTGAATTCCCACAGGCTTGTCTTCCCTTTAAAATTCATTACATGGTTTGTACTCTTTTGCAAATATAATACATAAGTTTGGAGGTGGATGCTTTCAGCCATTAAGTTCAAAAGTACTGCTACATGGGCCGGGCATAGTGGCTCATACCTCTAATCCCAACCCTTCGGGAGGCCAAGGGGGCAGATCACAAGATCAGGAGATTGAGACCATCCTAGCCAACATGGTGAAACCACATCTCTACTAAAAATACAAAAATTAGCTGAGTGTGGTGGTGCACAAGTAGTCCCAGCTACTTGGGAGGCTGAGGCAGGAGGATTTCTTGAACCAAGAAGGTGAAGTTTGCAGTGAGCTGAGATCACACTATTGCACCCCAGCCTGGTTACAGATCAAGATTCTGTCTCAAAAAACAAAAACAAAAACAAAAACAAAAAAACAGTACTGCTACATGGACATCCATCATTCTGGCATCTCTGCCATAACAGCTGAGTATCGAGAATGTCTGTTAGTTTCTTTAACTCCAAATTTGTGTTGTGTCCCTTGGTCTCCCGTCATACTATAAAGTGTATTATTTACAAAAAGGACAATTTATCTATAGTTATTTCCTCTCAGTATGCTACATCCTTTTAGAATTTAAACATAGTGTCTCCCAACCTGAAATTTGATTTTTGAAAAACCAGAAAAATGTTTTTGGACAACTTTTATTTCCAGCTGTTTTCATCTTCATCTCCTCTCCTGAACTCAAGTTGTGGGTAAAGTTCATTCATCAAAATTTCTCCTCAACTCACAACAACCTCATCCCACTCCAATATGATTTTTGTCCCCATGAATTGATGCACATAATTCTTGCTGGCAGTGGTAATGTCCTAATAAAAAAAATCATGAGATGGCATCAGACTTTACCTTATTTTCTAGCTCAGAGAATTTGATCCCTGTCTGATAAGGAAACCATATTTTCCCTAGAAACTTTTCACTTTTGTCACAGGTTTGGTTCCCAGGGAGCTGGATATAGATGAAGTTTAGTGTGCAGGATGTTTATTACGAAGTAATGTCAGGATCCACATCTGTGGAAAGGATTGGAGGGAAGCCCTACCTGCAAAGGGACAAGTCTAATGGCAATGCAGCATGACTTTGTCAACTGGCCGCACAGACAGAGCTGTTCAGCTAAGAAGACCTCCCCATTTGTCCCAACGGAATCAAATGGCAAAGCCTATGCACCCGTGCCTCCATTAATTATTGTGGGCTTGCCACTTGTGGAGGGTGAGACTTTGAAGCAGGTGGCTTTCTGTGGCTGAAGAAAACCTTAAATGTGCTGGCAAAGTTTTCCAAAGAGACAGAGAATGGCATCTGCCATGTATGTTGCCCCTTTCCAAGGAGGAAGCAACAAGGGTAACGTCCTCCAATGGCTCTGTATGCAGATGGGTGGACAGTAATGTCTGTCCCTTCTGTGACCTAAGAAGAACAGAGGGCAGACATGCAGCCAGGCAGTTAGAAGTGACACAGTGTTAGGAGATAAACATCTGTCATAAGCAGTGCTTCTTTGAATCTGGTGTGACACAAGTCTTGCATCCCTTGCATGGACTCCTTCTCCATTATCCTGCTGTCCTACCTCATGAAGGTGAGTGGGGGCTGGGTGGTGGGCAGTCCCAAGACAAGGTACACTTTGCCTGCAGTGTTCCCACATGAGTTCCAAGGTAGCCCAGGTGGTCACCCATGAACTTTGTATTTTCCTTATGCTTCTTGTCTTTGCCTTTGAGGAACAGGTCTCATTGGACTCTGAGTCCAAACAACTCATGTATCCCTCTATCTTCACATTGTCCTTCACTTAAGGGAATCTCTAATCTCTAATGCCTTTGTTTTATTATTACTATCAATATCATAATAAATCACATTGTCGTTATTATCTTCCTTGTTGATTTTCAGTTATTTTTATTAATGTAGTTAATATGAATTATTCTTTTGTGGCTACTTACACCAAGATGAAGATAACTTATTAGTTCAGGAAGAATCTGCATTCTGAAGGTGAATAGAAGTTCACACTACAGATGGGCAGACACATGCCCGCCCAATTCCTGATGGACCTCCTAGTGCCTCCTAGACCTAATGGGTCTCCTGCGATGCTCCAAGATGCCACCAAGGCATGGATCCGCTTGTGCATGCTGAGAGCATCCAGGATGAAGTGAGGCTCTGGAAAAATGCACAAGTTTCCACATAATCCCCAAAAAACCTTACAGGTAAACTGGATGCCACAGAAACGGGAGTGGTCATTGACACAACAAAGTCACCAAAATTGTTTTGAAGTTAATTAGGAAACCTAGGAATCACTCTTGTGGCCATTAAGTGGAAGAACAGGAGCCTCTGAATGACATCCCTGTCCTGCCTGAGACTCCACAGATATTTCTATGTGGCTTCAGGTACCAGGAATCTCCGTGATTTTCAGAAGGGCAGGGACAGCTTATGCCAGCCCATCCCTCTGCAGAATGTGCCCCAGCAGATCAGAGGCATGGAACCATCATGGACTGAACAAAGGCTCAAGGGCAGCTTCCCAGACCTGCCTGTGACTCTAGGTAAGTTCTGAGTCCACGTGGGTGCCGAGGAAAGGTTAATGATGACCTGGAAAGATGGGACAAGCAGACACCACCCCTAAACAATCTGCACGATTCCAACTTCAGCAGGAAGCCAAAGACCAGCTCATGCCACACTAGTGCACCTTGAAAACCCCTGGATGCAATGTCGCTCTGCAGAGATTTCAACAAAGACGTGGCTGGGAATTTTGCATTCTAGGCTGCATTTTACAGTGCTTCTGGACACGTGATCAGAAATTTAACATTGGTATATCTAACTCTGACATTTTTCACAAAAAGGTTTTTTAAAATGAAGTAATATAGACAAAATATAATATAACCATATGTATTATATGCCAAAATATGCTACACTAGCATCAAGTAGACTCACCTTGAAATACAATCTAGGACAACCTCCATTTTCAGAATATTTTCTTTTCCAGAGTGAAATTCTCCCACCAAAAAACAACAACATTACAGGTTTTTGCATCCAACAAACCGACAGAAAGCCAATACGTTTATTCTACCTTTGTGAAATGGACTGCGGTGCAACATATCCGTGTGAAACCCCACATGTGGCATCGCAGTGAGCCAAATGGGGACTCCTGGTGCAAGCAACGCTCCCCACGTGTTAGCATGCCTGAGATTCACTTGGTGGAATTTGACTAGGTGCGTGTTGGTAGAGTGGGGCTGAGGTTCTCTTGCCCCTGTGGATGTTTAAGAAGTCACAGGTCCTGCGAAGACCTGCGGTCCCCTCAATCAACTCTGTTTCGGAGACATAATGACTTGGATTACTGACAAGTCAAGACATTTTCAAGCCCTTGGAAAATCAGTTACACACAAACACGGAATGAAAGTCAAAAGAGAGTACGTCATCATTTTGAGAATTTTATTCACTTCAAAACAAATTAAACACACCTATTTCCAACGGCATTCCAGAGCCCAATTTTCCAGGCTGAGGAAACACCCCAAGAACGCTTTGCGCAAAACGCTTCACATCATCCAAAACACTGCTTTCAGGGCGGGGCACAGCTGAAGGCCTGCATCTCTCAGGGTTCCCTAACTGTTCCCTGATTCAGCCATCTAGAGAGCAAACACACAGTCGTTCCCCAGTTTCCTACTGACATCACAGCGGAAGTCTGACTCCCGCGCGTCGCCGTCACCCAGTTTCTGAGGCAACGAATCACTGGCACAGAAGCTTCTGGTGGCGGGTTTCCGGAGAGCCCTGCGAACTACAATGTCCCTCACCAGAATTCGATGAGGCAGAGTCTCTGCATGTGGTCCCTGCCTGGCCTGGGCTCCAACATCCACAGAAGCACCACAGCCGGGGAGCTTGGGAGTCACCACACACAGTCTGCTCTCTGCTCCGTGCTCCTCAGTCCCACAGACCCCTCCAAGTCAAGGGAGCTGGGTGCAATGGAGCCCCGGCCACCTGTAGTCTCACTCCAGGTCAGAATCGCTGTCTTCTGAGGAGGAGGAAACCTGAAGGTCTTCATAGAGGACACTCAGGGGGACAGGAACACAGGGAGCCTCAGACTTCTCTGAGACGTGAGGGCTGTGAGCGAGGAAGTCTCCCGGCTTCTCAGGAGAGGGAAACGAGGGAGCTGTCAGGAGGCTGGAGCTCCACCATCCGTTTTCCAGTCTCCGGAAGAGCATTCTGAGAGGCTGGGCCCCATCGTGGCTGGCCGCTGGGTGATGGGACATGGTGCAGGCCTGGGCAGTAGGCAGGTAAGGTCTGCTGCGCGGAGGCTGCCGGTCGCTGCTGGGCACCTGGGCGGGTGTCCCCCTGCTCTTCTGGGGCGACGGACTTGGTCTGAGTTCGGTTGCAGCTGGCGGAGGTTGGAGAGTCTCCGGGGCCCCCAGCTCACCTCCCTGGATGGCATTTTCGGGCATCTGGAAGGGACCCGTTCTCGGTTTCTTGGGGAAGTTCAGGCAAGCCTGAGTCGGAGCCTGGGCAGGTCTCTTGGCTCCTGGCCTGAAACTGAGATTGGAGCCGAGGCCCAAGCTGTGTGTGTCGGCTGGTGGGCAGGGCTGTGAGGTCACCGCAGGACGTTTGTCTTGTGCCTGGGGGCTGATGACCCGGATCAGGCCGTGGGGCTTGGAGGCAGCCTGGGGAACTTCTCGGCGGCCACCCTGAGGCCTGCTGTGTGTCGGCTTCACCACGACGAGAGGCTCCGGGCCCTGCTGCCTGACTCCCGGCTGAGGGATGTCGGCCACAGCCCCTGTCTCTCGTTCCTTCGGTCGGAGACTTGACGAGGAGCTCGGACTGGCTTTTCTGAGGGGAGACAGCGAAGCCAAGACGGATACCGTGTCAGACATTTTGGTAGCTGAGCCATCAGTGAGGGCAGGGTCCACGCGTGGCCTCTTATTGGCTGTGTGCACCGGCATTGGCCTGCTTGCAACCTGAAAGAAAGGAGACCACACACGTTAGAGGTTCCTCGGCATGGAGCCAACATGGAAATCAACCACATCCAATGACGAGGTGCACACAGCAGGAAATTCTTAATACGGTATGGACAGGCGGTCCTTGGAAGTAGGGACAGATCCTCAACGTGAGTGCTGATCGGGACAAGACCCATGAAAAATGCACTCTCGAGCTATGGTCTAAGAATACCATTTTTCTGAAGACTGTGTCTTGGGCATTCACTGGATCAAAGCGCCTCCACTCAGCCTTCCGTGAAGTGGGACGGACTAATGCCCTTCTGAAGGCAGGTTGGTGGCTCAAGGGTTCCCAGGACGTCTTTTCTGAAAACATGCATGTTCCTGGGGTGAGCCTCCTCCATGTTTGGGGCCCCTGAGGGACTAATTTCCTCAGGCCACTAGGAAGATGTTGTTGGCAGGCTTGCCATCATTGCACGGAGAGAAAGCAACAGCAAATACGGCACCTTCAGATGCCTTCACCTGGAATCAAATGGACCTGGAAGGATCGTGGAGTCCCTGACCCCAAGAAGGCAGGGAAGAGGGGTTCCCCGATCCCCTCACGCACACGGGAACCTGAAAGGAAATCAACCAGGGTGACCTAGAGGAGAAAAAGACCAGGGGCCCAGGGTGACACTCACCCTCAGATAATCACAAGATTCCATGGATGCTTTTCGATTTGGCGGCTGCTTCTCCGGAGGTGTCCCGGAAAAGATCTGGAGGAGAGCCTTCCTCTGCGGGTCTTGTTGCCTGCAGAAGAGAAAAAGTTCAGGCCCTGCCCCCCGGTTCTCCCCAGGAGACAGGGAGAACCCTGGCTGGGGCCCAGTCCCGTTCTGTGTTTTGTGATACATAAATGGAACTTTTGTGCCCTTTCCGCCTCTGCACCTTCCCTCATGTGCCAACCTTCCCATCCTGCCGGTGGCCCTCTAGGCTTCCCAAGTAAGGACTGTCATTTGGATTCCGTTGCTTTTCCCCCTGTCATGGGGAACCTGCACGAAGCGGCCCCGCCTCTCCCCCGTCCCTGAATCTCCCAGAGCCAAAGGAGCTCCTGGGTGGGGAACCCAGGAGGACACGGAGCTCTGGTCTGTTTCTCTGCAGCGTTCCTTCCCTGTCCCGGAGACGGAAAGGCACACGGTGTGCAGGTGCAGAGACACCGTGTCCTTAGGTGGCAGTACCCTAAGGATGGTGAAAACCCCTCCCACTGCTCACCTCGGTCTCTCTTCCTTCTCTCCCTTTTCCTTGTTCAAGGGCCCAGGGTTCCCTCGAACCTGGGGCTTCCATGGTTTCAGGTTTTCCTTCCCTTCCTTTCTCCCAAAGGTCTGGGGAACCAGGGCTCCGTTCCAGCACTTCATGGGGCACCTGGTACTTCTGGCCGTGTGCCCAAAGGCCCCGCAGTTTTTGCACTTGATCTGTGGGTGGAAAGGAAGTGATGTCAGTGAATGAGCTGAAGCCACAGGCAGTGATCCAATGTCAACATTGAGACGGACTGTGAATTCAGAACTGAGTGAGGATTCCAAAGAGGGGACACCGGCATGGGGGCCCTGAAGTGGAGGGAGGGTTCGGTTACGATGTTCCCTCCCAAAGCCCATGTGGCGGAGGAACTCTCAAAGGAAGGACTCAGGGTTCTAGCGGGGACGATCGTGAACCCGATGTCCACAGCACAGCCCAACCTGGCTACACAGGATTCTGAGTGGAAAGGGAGGTTGCTCCCAAGAGTCTCTCCAGGGACCTGTCGGGCCGGGGAGGAGGTCCCAAGCCAGGCCCACCTTGGATGGGAAAAGCAACCCGGGTGGTGCTGGCAGAACTCTTTGGAATCCAACCCAGTCTCTGAGGACCGTGTGACACTCGCCCGCTCCTCCCCCCTCGATACCCAAAAGATTCCAGGGCTAGACGTACCCTGGGATCCTCTTCATCGGGTGGGGGAGCCCTTGGCCCAACTGGGGCCCTCTGCTGCTTCTGGAGGGTCTGGGCTCTCACGAGTCTGTTTGCCCCACTTTTGGGGTCACGACGTGCCATCATCTTCGTCTCCTGGGCGTTTTATGGCCGCCTTGTTCCGGGGTTGATGGTTGGGTCACCTGAATCACACACAAACACACGAAAAGCGATGGTTAGGCACACTGGATATTCACACACCCACAAGAAACCCCCAGCTAATTCCATGACGGTGTGGTCATGAGGAGACCTCACCACCCGTCGGTCAAATCTGTGGATCACAATGTGGTGTGTGCATCCTCAGATATTGTGTGTTCCTCTGCCGTGACCACCTGGTCCAAGAGTAAACCTGGCCTGCCACACGGCCCACGGCCTAGGTATGTGGAGTTGGAGTTGAGATTTCAATCCCACCCAAACAACTGATTCTGGAGACTGGACTTAGGTCTCTCACCATTCACTCCAGTAGAAGACACAATGATTCTCTCTCCCCTGAGGGACAAAAGAATCGAAGCTACAGGGCATGGCCGATGTCACCCCTTGGCAGGTCTGCTTGAAGTCAGGGATAAGGGATGCTTCCTATCATAACTCAAATCGCTACTCTTGCCGTTTCACTAGGCAACTTCCAAACACAAATTCATCGAGAGAAGTTATCTCCCTCTCTACCACACTAGCAGGTGATGGTCTTTCCTGCTCTGTCTTTTTGGCTTTAGCTCCAGCCCCTCTTTATTTATTTTTCTGGTATTTTACACACGCCATACGAATTCATCTAAACAAACGCTGAACAAGTGGCATATGAATCTCTTGCATGGCTAAAGGGCAAACCACCCCTTTTCCAAAGTTCTTTTTCCATTTACCCACCAATTCAGCGTGCTGGAGTACATTTCTTTTTGCATTTCCATCTGGCTCTTATCCCGGGCACGGAGATGGAAATGTTTTCTCGCTTTCTGTTCCAAGAATTACGGATAAGGAGAACACATCCTACCCCATCAGCGAGCCCCAGTGTGATCTGTTTCTTTCACTCTCCTTTGTCTCTTTTCCCCCAACTCCTCAGGGATTAGGCGAAACAAACAGTCGTTCAGGGAAACTTACCTGAAATTACAGGTCTACTTTCTTTCCTCGGCTGGCGCTCAGATGAACAGGTGCGCTGGCGCTCAGATGGGCAGGTGCTGGAGCAGCCCTGCTGGAAGCGGTGCAGCCTTCAGGAAGCCGGAGGAAGGGGCAGAGAGGGACCTTTGCTTTCCAGGCTGCCTTTTATACTGCCTCTGGACCCCTGACGCGAAACGGACCCTAACCTAATCAACTGAATCCCATTACATGACCTGGAAAGCTCTGTTTGCCCAGCCCCCTCTAAGACGATGTTCACTATGGACAGACATTCTAAAACCTACCTGTACAGCCGCAAGCTTTGAAGAATAGATGTTTCCCGTCAGGTATGTACTACTGGTGCACGTACCCCTGTCTTGTTTTACATCTTTTTTTTTTTTTTTTTTTTTTTAAACAAGGTGCTAAAATAGACACAGTGTAATTGGACCATATTCACTCTATTTCAACGTAGGCCTCAGTGTCATCAAGGAGGTACACCTTGACATGCAATCTCGGTCGTTATCCATCTTCAGAGCTTCTCCTTCTTCCCCACGGTAAGTGTGTCAGCAGAAAACCCTGACCACACCCTCACGTGTTTTCTCCTCCAGGAGGCCCTTGGAAACCACCGTGAATTGGACTGCACTGGGAAACCCAGATGAAGAACGTCAACACCGCTTTGTCCTTCGGTGCCTGGCTCCTTTTTCAGCTCGTCCTGCGGCTCCAGGCGTTATGCCTGAAGAGTCTCCAGGACACCGGTGGGGCTCTATTTCCTTGGGTCCCGTTGCCATTTCTCTGGATTTGCGAAGATCCAGCGGACTTTCTGTGGAACTCTCTTGTCGGGGAACTTGGGTGCCGTGTCCCCTCATTCTGCTCTTCGTCATCTGCACCTGCACAAGTTAGGGTCCACGTTCCCTGGGCGGGAAGAGACAGGCAGGAGTCAGAATGCTGAACCAGCACACTGGGGGCATTTTCTCACGTGGTCCAAGTGACCCCATGGTCTTCTAGAGCTTTGGAACCAGTCGCGTCCCACTTGACACTACACCCGACTCTCAGTTGCTGAATCTTGTTGGCCCTCCGGCGATCTCCCGTTGGATGAGTTGCACCTGCTGAAACTCGATTCCCCCTGGATTTGCGCTTCATTAATTATTCATGATCAGGTGGGAACGCCTGCTTACATCCCCCTGTGGCTGTTCTCTGAGCTTTCCGGTCACATCCTTTCCTGCCACGCTCTTTGGTTCATTTTGGTCATGCTCCTTCTGCTGTCAGAGGAGCAGAGAGTTGATCTTGTTGATTCTGGATACTGATAGTTTCTAGGTGATCTGGACAACCAAGGTAACGGCCCTCAACGGCGGCGGAAAGGGAGCAGCCATTTGGCATTGCTCAGAAAATCCCACTCAGTTCCCAGGCCTCCTAGATGTGGAATCCTGGTCAGAGTTGTTCCCAGGTCAGAGAACGGAGATAGCCTGTGCATGGTGGGATATCTTTACCTAGAGCTTTCAGTGAGTCTCGACCTCAGCTACTCTTAGGATCGGGGGAGAAGCATGGAAAGGCCCGGTGCTCAGGCATCCGGAAAGAAGACGGGACGAATATTCTACCTCTGAAGTACATCCCAAATCTGGGAGTTTACTTCAGCTTTACTGGGTTCTACTTGGCGAATGAAAGTGTGCCTCGTTCATACGCACATCCGGAAACCACTTCACGGGGGCCGTCACAGTTTGAACCCCACACGTGGCATCGCGTTGAGCCAAATGGGGACTCGTGGTGCAAGCAACGCTCCCCACGTGTTAGCGTGCGTGAGATTCACTTGGTGGAATTTGACTAGGTGCGTGTTGGTAGAGTGGGGCTGAGGTTCTCTTGCCCCTGTGGATGTTTAAGAAGTCACAGGTCCTGCGAAGACCTGCGGTCCCCTCAGTCAACTCTGTTTCGGAGACATAATGACTTGGATTACTGACAAGTCAAGACATTTTCAAGCCCTTGGAAAATCAGTTACACACAAACACGGAATGAAAGTCGAAAGAGAGTACGTCATCTTTTTGAGAATTTTATTCACTTCAAAACAAATTAAGCACACCTATTTCCAACGGCATTCCAGAGCCCAGTTTTCCAGGCTGAGGAAACACCCCAAGAACGCTATGCGCAGAACGCTTCACAGCGTCCAAAACACTGCTGTCAGGGCGGGGCACAGCTGAAGGCCTGCATCTCTCAGGGTTCCCTAACTGTTCCCTGATTCAGCCATCTAGAGAGCAAACACACAGTCATTCCCCAGTTTCCTACTGACATCACAGCGGAAGTCTGACTCCCGCGCGTCGCCGTCACCCAGTTTCTGAGGCAACGAATCACTGGCACAGAAGCTTCTGGTGGCGGGTTTCCGGAGAGCCCTGCGAACTACAATGTCCCTCACCAGAATTCGATGAGGCAGAGTCTCTGCATGTGGTCCCTGCCTGGCCTGGGCTCCAACATCCACAGAAGCACCACAGCCGGGGAGCTTGGGAGTCACCACACACAGTCTGCTCTCTGCTCCGTGCTCCTCAGTCCCACAGACCCCTCCAAGTCACGGGAGCTGGGTGCAATGGAGCCCCGGCCACCTGTAGTCTCACTCCAGGTCAGAATCGCTGTCCTCTGAGGAGGAGGAAACCTGAAGGTCCTCATAGAGGACACTCAGCGGGACAGGAACACAGGGAGCCTCAGACTTCTCTGAGACGTGAGGGCTGTGAGAGAGGAAGTCTCCCGGCTCCTCAGGAGAGGGAAACGAGGGAGCTGTCAGGAGGCTGGAGCTCCACCATCCGTTTTCCAGTCTCCGGAAGAGCATTCTGAGAGGCTGGGCCCCATCGTGGCTGGCCGCTGGGTGATGGGACATGGTGCAGGCCTGGGCAGTAGGCAGGTAAGGTCTGCTGCGCGGAGGCTGCCGGTCGCTGCTGGGCACCTGGGCGGGTGTCCCCCTGCTCTTCTGGGGCGACGGACTTGGTCTGAGTTCGGTTGCAGCTGGCGGAGGTTGGAGAGTCTCCGGGGCCCCCAGCTCACCTCCCTGGATGGCATTTTCGGGCATCTGGAAGGGACCCGTTCTCGGTTTCTTGGGGAAGTTCAGGCAAGCCTGAGTCGGAGCCTGGGCAGGTCTCTTGGCTCCTGGCCTGAAACTGAGATTGGAGCCGAGGCCCAAGCTGTGTGTGTCGGCTGGTGGGCAGGGCTGTGAGGTCACCGCAGGACGTTTGTCTTGTGCCTGGGGGCTGATGACCCGGATCAGGCCGTGGGGCTTGGAGGCAGCCTGGGGAACTTCTCGGCGGCCACCCTGAGGCCTGCTGTGTGTCGGCTTCACCACGACGAGAGGCTCCGGGCCCTGCTGCCTGACTCCCGGCTGAGGGATGTCGGCCACAGCCCCTGTCTCTCGTTCCTTCGGTCGGAGACTTGACGAGGAGCTCGGACTGGCTTTTCTGAGGGGAGACAGCGAAGCCAAGACGGATACCGTGTCAGACATTTTGGTAGCTGAGCCATCAGTGAGGGCAGGGTCCACGCGTGGCCTCTTATTGGCTGTGTGCACCGGCATTGGCCTGCTTGCAACCTGAAAGAAAGGAGACCACACACGTTAGAGGTTCCTCGGCATGGAGCCAACATGGAAATCAACCACATCCAATGACGAGGTGCACACAGCAGGAAATTCTTAATACGGTATGGACAGGCGGTCCTTGGAAGTAGGGACAGATCCTCAACGTGAGTGCTGATCGGGACAAGACCCATGAAAAATGCACTCTCGAGCTATGGTCTAAGAATACCATTTTTCTGAAGACTGTGTCTTGGGCATTCACTGGATCAAAGCGCCTCCACTCAGCCTTCCGTGAAGTGGGACGGACTAATGCCCTTCTGAAGGCAGGTTGGTGGCTCAAGGGTTCCCAGGACGTCTTTTCTGAAAACATGCATGTTCCTGGGGTGAGCCTCCTCCATGTTTGGGGCCCCTGAGGGACTAATTTCCTCAGGCCACTAGGAAGATGTTGTTGGCAGGCTTGCCATCATTGCACGGAGAGAAAGCAACAGCAAATACGGCACCTTCAGATGCCTTCACCTGGAATCAAATGGACCTGGAAGGATCGTGGAGTCCCTGACCCCAAGAAGGCAGGGAAGAGGGGTTCCCCGATCCCCTCACGCACACGGGAACCTGAAAGGAAATCAACCAGGGTGACCTAGAGGAGAAAAAGACCAGGGGCCCAGGGTGACACTCACCCTCAGATAATCACAAGATTCCATGGATGCTTTTCGATTTGGCGGCTGCTTCTCCGGAGGTGTCCCGGAAAAGATCTGGAGGAGAGCCTTCCTCTGCGGGTCTTGTTGCCTGCAGAAGAGAAAAAGTTCAGGCCCTGCCCCCCGGTTCTCCCCAGGAGACAGGGAGAACCCTGGCTGGGGCCCAGTCCCGTTCTGTGTTTTGTGATACATAAATGGAACTTTTGTGCCCTTTCCGCCTCTGCACCTTCCCTCATGTGCCAACCTTCCCATCCTGCCGGTGGCCCTCTAGGCTTCCCAAGTAAGGACTGTCATTTGGATTCCGTTGCTTTTCCCCCTGTCATGGGGAACCTGCACGAAGCGGCCCCGCCTCTCCCCCGTCCCTGAATCTCCCAGAGCCAAAGGAGCTCCTGGGTGGGGAACCCAGGAGGACACGGAGCTCTGGTCTGTTTCTCTGCAGCGTTCCTTCCCTGTCCCGGAGACGGAAAGGCACACGGTGTGCAGGTGCAGAGACACCGTGTCCTTAGGTGGCAGTACCCTAAGGATGGTGAAAACCCCTCCCACTGCTCACCTCGGTCTCTCTTCCTTCTCTCCCTTTTCCTTGTTCAAGGGCCCAGGGTTCCCTCGAACCTGGGGCTTCCATGGTTTCAGGTTTTCCTTCCCTTCCTTTCTCCCAAAGGTCTGGGGAACCAGGGCTCCGTTCCAGCACTTCATGGGGCACCTGGTACTTCTGGCCGTGTGCCCAAAGGCCCCGCAGTTTTTGCACTTGATCTGTGGGTGGAAAGGAAGTGATGTCAGTGAATGAGCTGAAGCCACAGGCAGTGATCCAATGTCAACATTGAGACGGACTGTGAATTCAGAACTGAGTGAGGATTCCAAAGAGGGGACACCGGCATGGGGGCCCTGAAGTGGAGGGAGGGTTCGGTTACGATGTTCCCTCCCAAAGCCCATGTGGCGGAGGAACTCTCAAAGGAAGGACTCAGGGTTCTAGCGGGGACGATCGTGAACCCGATGTCCACAGCACAGCCCAACCTGGCTACACAGGATTCTGAGTGGAAAGGGAGGTTGCTCCCAAGAGTCTCTCCAGGGACCTGTCGGGCCGGGGAGGAGGTCCCAAGCCAGGCCCACCTTGGATGGGAAAAGCAACCCGGGTGGTGCTGGCAGAACTCTTTGGAATCCAACCCAGTCTCTGAGGACCGTGTGACACTCGCCCGCTCCTCCCCCCTCGATACCCAAAAGATTCCAGGGCTAGACGTACCCTGGGATCCTCTTCATCGGGTGGGGGAGCCCTTGGCCCAACTGGGGCCCTCTGCTGCTTCTGGAGGGTCTGGGCTCTCACGAGTCTGTTTGCCCCACTTTTGGGGTCACGACGTGCCATCATCTTCGTCTCCTGGGCGTTTTATGGCCGCCTTGTTCCGGGGTTGATGGTTGGGTCACCTGAATCACACACAAACACACGAAAAGCGATGGTTAGGCACACTGGATATTCACACACCCACAAGAAACCCCCAGCTAATTCCATGACGGTGTGGTCATGAGGAGACCTCACCACCCGTCGGTCAAATCTGTGGATCACAATGTGGTGTGTGCATCCTCAGATATTGTGTGTTCCTCTGCCGTGACCACCTGGTCCAAGAGTAAACCTGGCCTGCCACACGGCCCACGGCCTAGGTATGTGGAGTTGGAGTTGAGATTTCAATCCCACCCAAACAACTGATTCTGGAGACTGGACTTAGGTCTCTCACCATTCACTCCAGTAGAAGACACAATGATTCTCTCTCCCCTGAGGGACAAAAGAATCGAAGCTACAGGGCATGGCCGATGTCACCCCTTGGCAGGTCTGCTTGAAGTCAGGGATAAGGGATGCTTCCTATCATAACTCAAATCGCTACTCTTGCCGTTTCACTAGGCAACTTCCAAACACAAATTCATCGAGAGAAGTTATCTCCCTCTCTACCACACTAGCAGGTGATGGTCTTTCCTGCTCTGTCTTTTTGGCTTTAGCTCCAGCCCCTCTTTATTTATTTTTCTGGTATTTTACACACGCCATACGAATTCATCTAAACAAACGCTGAACAAGTGGCATATGAATCTCTTGCATGGCTAAAGGGCAAACCACCCCTTTTCCAAAGTTCTTTTTCCATTTACCCACCAATTCAGCGTGCTGGAGTACATTTCTTTTTGCATTTCCATCTGGCTCTTATCCCGGGCACGGAGATGGAAATGTTTTCTCGCTTTCTGTTCCAAGAATTACGGATAAGGAGAACACATCCTACCCCATCAGCGAGCCCCAGTGTGATCTGTTTCTTTCACTCTCCTTTGTCTCTTTTCCCCCAACTCCTCAGGGATTAGGCGAAACAAACAGTCGTTCAGGGAAACTTACCTGAAATTACAGGTCTACTTTCTTTCCTCGGCTGGCGCTCAGATGAACAGGTGCGCTGGCGCTCAGATGGGCAGGTGCTGGAGCAGCCCTGCTGGAAGCGGTGCAGCCTTCAGGAAGCCGGAGGAAGGGGCAGAGAGGGACCTTTGCTTTCCAGGCTGCCTTTTATACTGCCTCTGGACCCCTGACGCGAAACGGACCCTAACCTAATCAACTGAATCCCATTACATGACCTGGAAAGCTCTGTTTGCCCAGCCCCCTCTAAGACGATGTTCACTATGGACAGACATTCTAAAACCTACCTGTACAGCCGCAAGCTTTGAAGAATAGATGTTTCCCGTCAGGTATGTACTACTGGTGCACGTACCCCTGTCTTGTTTTACATCTTTTTTTTTTTTTTTTTTTTTTTAAACAAGGTGCTAAAATAGACACAGTGTAATTGGACCATATTCACTCTATTTCAACGTAGGCCTCAGTGTCATCAAGGAGGTACACCTTGACATGCAATCTCGGTCGTTATCCATCTTCAGAGCTTCTCCTTCTTCCCCACGGTAAGTGTGTCAGCAGAAAACCCTGACCACACCCTCACGTGTTTTCTCCTCCAGGAGGCCCTTGGAAACCACCGTGAATTGGACTGCACTGGGAAACCCAGATGAAGAACGTCAACACCGCTTTGTCCTTCGGTGCCTGGCTCCTTTTTCAGCTCGTCCTGCGGCTCCAGGCGTTATGCCTGAAGAGTCTCCAGGACACCGGTGGGGCTCTATTTCCTTGGGTCCCGTTGCCATTTCTCTGGATTTGCGAAGATCCAGCGGACTTTCTGTGGAACTCTCTTGTCGGGGAACTTGGGTGCCGCGTCCCCTCATTCTGCTCTTCGTCATCTGCACCTGCACAAGTTAGGGTCCACGTTCCCTGGGCGGGAAGAGACAGGCAGGAGTCAGAATGCTGAACCAGCACACTGGGGGCATTTTCTCACGTGGTCCAAGTGACCCCATGGTCTTCTAGAGCTTTGGAACCAGTCGCGTCCCACTTGACACTACACCCGACTCTCAGTTGCTGAATCTTGTTGGCCCTCCGGCGATCTCCCGTTGGATGAGTTGCACCTGCTGAAACTCGATTCCCCCTGGATTTGCGCTTCATTAATTATTCATGATCAGGTGGGAACGCCTGCTTACATCCCCCTGTGGCTGTTCTCTGAGCTTTCCGGTCACATCCTTTCCTGCCACGCTCTTTGGTTCATTTTGGTCATGCTCCTTCTGCTGTCAGAGGAGCAGAGAGTTGATCTTGTTGATTCTGGATACTGATAGTTTCTAGGTGATCTGGACAACCAAGGTAACGGCCCTCAACGGCGGCGGAAAGGGAGCAGCCATTTGGCATTGCTCAGAAAATCCCACTCAGTTCCCAGGCCTCCTAGATGTGGAATCCTGGTCAGAGTTGTTCCCAGGTCAGAGAACGGAGATAGCCTGTGCATGGTGGGATATCTTTACCTAGAGCTTTCAGTGAGTCTCGACCTCAGCTACTCTTAGGATCGGGGGAGAAGCATGGAAAGGCCCGGTGCTCAGGCATCCGGAAAGAAGACGGGACGAATATTCTACCTCTGAAGTACATCCCAAATCTGGGAGTTTACTTCAGCTTTACTGGGTTCTACTTGGCGAATGAAAGTGTGCCTCGTTCATACGCACATCCGGAAACCACTTCACGGGGGCCGTCACAGTTTGAACCCCACACGTGGCATCGCGTTGAGCCAAATGGGGACTCGTGGTGCAAGCAACGCTCCCCACGTGTTAGCGTGCGTGAGATTCACTTGGTGGAATTTGACTAGGTGCGTGTTGGTAGAGTGGGGCTGAGGTTCTCTTGCCCCTGTGGATGTTTAAGAAGTCACAGGTCCTGCGAAGACCTGCGGTCCCCTCAGTCAACTCTGTTTCGGAGACATAATGACTTGGATTACTGACAAGTCAAGACATTTTCAAGCCCTTGGAAAATCAGTTACACACAAACACGGAATGAAAGTCGAAAGAGAGTACGTCATCTTTTTGAGAATTTTATTCACTTCAAAACAAATTAAGCACACCTATTTCCAACGGCATTCCAGAGCCCAGTTTTCCAGGCTGAGGAAACACCCCAAGAACGCTATGCGCAGAACGCTTCACAGCGTCCAAAACACTGCTGTCAGGGCGGGGCACAGCTGAAGGCCTGCATCTCTCAGGGTTCCCTAACTGTTCCCTGATTCAGCCATCTAGAGAGCAAACACACAGTCATTCCCCAGTTTCCTACTGACATCACAGCGGAAGTCTGACTCCCGCGCGTCGCCGTCACCCAGTTTCTGAGGCAACGAATCACTGGCACAGAAGCTTCTGGTGGCGGGTTTCCGGAGAGCCCTGCGAACTACAATGTCCCTCACCAGAATTCGATGAGGCAGAGTCTCTGCATGTGGTCCCTGCCTGGCCTGGGCTCCAACATCCACAGAAGCACCACAGCCGGGGAGCTTGGGAGTCACCACACACAGTCTGCTCTCTGCTCCGTGCTCCTCAGTCCCACAGACCCCTCCAAGTCACGGGAGCTGGGTGCAATGGAGCCCCGGCCACCTGTAGTCTCACTCCAGGTCAGAATCGCTGTCCTCTGAGGAGGAGGAAACCTGAAGGTCCTCATAGAGGACACTCAGCGGGACAGGAACACAGGGAGCCTCAGACTTCTCTGAGACGTGAGGGCTGTGAGAGAGGAAGTCTCCCGGCTCCTCAGGAGAGGGAAACGAGGGAGCTGTCAGGAGGCTGGAGCTCCACCATCCGTTTTCCAGTCTCCGGAAGAGCATTCTGAGAGGCTGGGCCCCATCGTGGCTGGCCGCTGGGTGATGGGACATGGTGCAGGCCTGGGCAGTAGGCAGGTAAGGTCTGCTGCGCGGAGGCTGCCGGTCGCTGCTGGGCACCTGGGCGGGTGTCCCCCTGCTCTTCTGGGGCGACGGACTTGGTCTGAGTTCGGTTGCAGCTGGCGGAGGTTGGAGAGTCTCCGGGGCCCCCAGCTCACCTCCCTGGATGGCATTTTCGGGCATCTGGAAGGGACCCGTTCTCGGTTTCTTGGGGAAGTTCAGGCAAGCCTGAGTCGGAGCCTGGGCAGGTCTCTTGGCTCCTGGCCTGAAACTGAGATTGGAGCCGAGGCCCAAGCTGTGTGTGTCGGCTGGTGGGCAGGGCTGTGAGGTCACCGCAGGACGTTTGTCTTGTGCCTGGGGGCTGATGACCCGGATCAGGCCGTGGGGCTTGGAGGCAGCCTGGGGAACTTCTCGGCGGCCACCCTGAGGCCTGCTGTGTGTCGGCTTCACCACGACGAGAGGCTCCGGGCCCTGCTGCCTGACTCCCGGCTGAGGGATGTCGGCCACAGCCCCTGTCTCTCGTTCCTTCGGTCGGAGACTTGACGAGGAGCTCGGACTGGCTTTTCTGAGGGGAGACAGCGAAGCCAAGACGGATACCGTGTCAGACATTTTGGTAGCTGAGCCATCAGTGAGGGCAGGGTCCACGCGTGGCCTCTTATTGGCTGTGTGCACCGGCATTGGCCTGCTTGCAACCTGAAAGAAAGGAGACCACACACGTTAGAGGTTCCTCGGCATGGAGCCAACATGGAAATCAACCACATCCAATGACGAGGTGCACACAGCAGGAAATTCTTAATACGGTATGGACAGGCGGTCCTTGGAAGTAGGGACAGATCCTCAACGTGAGTGCTGATCGGGACAAGACCCATGAAAAATGCACTCTCGAGCTATGGTCTAAGAATACCATTTTTCTGAAGACTGTGTCTTGGGCATTCACTGGATCAAAGCGCCTCCACTCAGCCTTCCGTGAAGTGGGACGGACTAATGCCCTTCTGAAGGCAGGTTGGTGGCTCAAGGGTTCCCAGGACGTCTTTTCTGAAAACATGCATGTTCCTGGGGTGAGCCTCCTCCATGTTTGGGGCCCCTGAGGGACTAATTTCCTCAGGCCACTAGGAAGATGTTGTTGGCAGGCTTGCCATCATTGCACGGAGAGAAAGCAACAGCAAATACGGCACCTTCAGATGCCTTCACCTGGAATCAAATGGACCTGGAAGGATCGTGGAGTCCCTGACCCCAAGAAGGCAGGGAAGAGGGGTTCCCCGATCCCCTCACGCACACGGGAACCTGAAAGGAAATCAACCAGGGTGACCTAGAGGAGAAAAAGACCAGGGGCCCAGGGTGACACTCACCCTCAGATAATCACAAGATTCCATGGATGCTTTTCGATTTGGCGGCTGCTTCTCCGGAGGTGTCCCGGAAAAGATCTGGAGGAGAGCCTTCCTCTGCGGGTCTTGTTGCCTGCAGAAGAGAAAAAGTTCAGGCCCTGCCCCCCGGTTCTCCCCAGGAGACAGGGAGAACCCTGGCTGGGGCCCAGTCCCGTTCTGTGTTTTGTGATACATAAATGGAACTTTTGTGCCCTTTCCGCCTCTGCACCTTCCCTCATGTGCCAACCTTCCCATCCTGCCGGTGGCCCTCTAGGCTTCCCAAGTAAGGACTGTCATTTGGATTCCGTTGCTTTTCCCCCTGTCATGGGGAACCTGCACGAAGCGGCCCCGCCTCTCCCCCGTCCCTGAATCTCCCAGAGCCAAAGGAGCTCCTGGGTGGGGAACCCAGGAGGACACGGAGCTCTGGTCTGTTTCTCTGCAGCGTTCCTTCCCTGTCCCGGAGACGGAAAGGCACACGGTGTGCAGGTGCAGAGACACCGTGTCCTTAGGTGGCAGTACCCTAAGGATGGTGAAAACCCCTCCCACTGCTCACCTCGGTCTCTCTTCCTTCTCTCCCTTTTCCTTGTTCAAGGGCCCAGGGTTCCCTCGAACCTGGGGCTTCCATGGTTTCAGGTTTTCCTTCCCTTCCTTTCTCCCAAAGGTCTGGGGAACCAGGGCTCCGTTCCAGCACTTCATGGGGCACCTGGTACTTCTGGCCGTGTGCCCAAAGGCCCCGCAGTTTTTGCACTTGATCTGTGGGTGGAAAGGAAGTGATGTCAGTGAATGAGCTGAAGCCACAGGCAGTGATCCAATGTCAACATTGAGACGGACTGTGAATTCAGAACTGAGTGAGGATTCCAAAGAGGGGACACCGGCATGGGGGCCCTGAAGTGGAGGGAGGGTTCGGTTACGATGTTCCCTCCCAAAGCCCATGTGGCGGAGGAACTCTCAAAGGAAGGACTCAGGGTTCTAGCGGGGACGATCGTGAACCCGATGTCCACAGCACAGCCCAACCTGGCTACACAGGATTCTGAGTGGAAAGGGAGGTTGCTCCCAAGAGTCTCTCCAGGGACCTGTCGGGCCGGGGAGGAGGTCCCAAGCCAGGCCCACCTTGGATGGGAAAAGCAACCCGGGTGGTGCTGGCAGAACTCTTTGGAATCCAACCCAGTCTCTGAGGACCGTGTGACACTCGCCCGCTCCTCCCCCCTCGATACCCAAAAGATTCCAGGGCTAGACGTACCCTGGGATCCTCTTCATCGGGTGGGGGAGCCCTTGGCCCAACTGGGGCCCTCTGCTGCTTCTGGAGGGTCTGGGCTCTCACGAGTCTGTTTGCCCCACTTTTGGGGTCACGACGTGCCATCATCTTCGTCTCCTGGGCGTTTTATGGCCGCCTTGTTCCGGGGTTGATGGTTGGGTCACCTGAATCACACACAAACACACGAAAAGCGATGGTTAGGCACACTGGATATTCACACACCCACAAGAAACCCCCAGCTAATTCCATGACGGTGTGGTCATGAGGAGACCTCACCACCCGTCGGTCAAATCTGTGGATCACAATGTGGTGTGTGCATCCTCAGATATTGTGTGTTCCTCTGCCGTGACCACCTGGTCCAAGAGTAAACCTGGCCTGCCACACGGCCCACGGCCTAGGTATGTGGAGTTGGAGTTGAGATTTCAATCCCACCCAAACAACTGATTCTGGAGACTGGACTTAGGTCTCTCACCATTCACTCCAGTAGAAGACACAATGATTCTCTCTCCCCTGAGGGACAAAAGAATCGAAGCTACAGGGCATGGCCGATGTCACCCCTTGGCAGGTCTGCTTGAAGTCAGGGATAAGGGATGCTTCCTATCATAACTCAAATCGCTACTCTTGCCGTTTCACTAGGCAACTTCCAAACACAAATTCATCGAGAGAAGTTATCTCCCTCTCTACCACACTAGCAGGTGATGGTCTTTCCTGCTCTGTCTTTTTGGCTTTAGCTCCAGCCCCTCTTTATTTATTTTTCTGGTATTTTACACACGCCATACGAATTCATCTAAACAAACGCTGAACAAGTGGCATATGAATCTCTTGCATGGCTAAAGGGCAAACCACCCCTTTTCCAAAGTTCTTTTTCCATTTACCCACCAATTCAGCGTGCTGGAGTACATTTCTTTTTGCATTTCCATCTGGCTCTTATCCCGGGCACGGAGATGGAAATGTTTTCTCGCTTTCTGTTCCAAGAATTACGGATAAGGAGAACACATCCTACCCCATCAGCGAGCCCCAGTGTGATCTGTTTCTTTCACTCTCCTTTGTCTCTTTTCCCCCAACTCCTCAGGGATTAGGCGAAACAAACAGTCGTTCAGGGAAACTTACCTGAAATTACAGGTCTACTTTCTTTCCTCGGCTGGCGCTCAGATGAACAGGTGCGCTGGCGCTCAGATGGGCAGGTGCTGGAGCAGCCCTGCTGGAAGCGGTGCAGCCTTCAGGAAGCCGGAGGAAGGGGCAGAGAGGGACCTTTGCTTTCCAGGCTGCCTTTTATACTGCCTCTGGACCCCTGACGCGAAACGGACCCTAACCTAATCAACTGAATCCCATTACATGACCTGGAAAGCTCTGTTTGCCCAGCCCCCTCTAAGACGATGTTCACTATGGACAGACATTCTAAAACCTACCTGTACAGCCGCAAGCTTTGAAGAATAGATGTTTCCCGTCAGGTATGTACTACTGGTGCACGTACCCCTGTCTTGTTTTACATCTTTTTTTTTTTTTTTTTTTTTTTAAACAAGGTGCTAAAATAGACACAGTGTAATTGGACCATATTCACTCTATTTCAACGTAGGCCTCAGTGTCATCAAGGAGGTACACCTTGACATGCAATCTCGGTCGTTATCCATCTTCAGAGCTTCTCCTTCTTCCCCACGGTAAGTGTGTCAGCAGAAAACCCTGACCACACCCTCACGTGTTTTCTCCTCCAGGAGGCCCTTGGAAACCACCGTGAATTGGACTGCACTGGGAAACCCAGATGAAGAACGTCAACACCGCTTTGTCCTTCGGTGCCTGGCTCCTTTTTCAGCTCGTCCTGCGGCTCCAGGCGTTATGCCTGAAGAGTCTCCAGGACACCGGTGGGGCTCTATTTCCTTGGGTCCCGTTGCCATTTCTCTGGATTTGCGAAGATCCAGCGGACTTTCTGTGGAACTCTCTTGTCGGGGAACTTGGGTGCCGCGTCCCCTCATTCTGCTCTTCGTCATCTGCACCTGCACAAGTTAGGGTCCACGTTCCCTGGGCGGGAAGAGACAGGCAGGAGTCAGAATGCTGAACCAGCACACTGGGGGCATTTTCTCACGTGGTCCAAGTGACCCCATGGTCTTCTAGAGCTTTGGAACCAGTCGCGTCCCACTTGACACTACACCCGACTCTCAGTTGCTGAATCTTGTTGGCCCTCCGGCGATCTCCCGTTGGATGAGTTGCACCTGCTGAAACTCGATTCCCCCTGGATTTGCGCTTCATTAATTATTCATGATCAGGTGGGAACGCCTGCTTACATCCCCCTGTGGCTGTTCTCTGAGCTTTCCGGTCACATCCTTTCCTGCCACGCTCTTTGGTTCATTTTGGTCATGCTCCTTCTGCTGTCAGAGGAGCAGAGAGTTGATCTTGTTGATTCTGGATACTGATAGTTTCTAGGTGATCTGGACAACCAAGGTAACGGCCCTCAACGGCGGCGGAAAGGGAGCAGCCATTTGGCATTGCTCAGAAAATCCCACTCAGTTCCCAGGCCTCCTAGATGTGGAATCCTGGTCAGAGTTGTTCCCAGGTCAGAGAACGGAGATAGCCTGTGCATGGTGGGATATCTTTACCTAGAGCTTTCAGTGAGTCTCGACCTCAGCTACTCTTAGGATCGGGGGAGAAGCATGGAAAGGCCCGGTGCTCAGGCATCCGGAAAGAAGACGGGACGAATATTCTACCTCTGAAGTACATCCCAAATCTGGGAGTTTACTTCAGCTTTACTGGGTTCTACTTGGCGAATGAAAGTGTGCCTCGTTCATACGCACATCCGGAAACCACTTCACGGGGGCCGTCACAGTTTGAACCCCACACGTGGCATCGCGTTGAGCCAAATGGGGACTCGTGGTGCAAGCAACGCTCCCCACGTGTTAGCGTGCGTGAGATTCACTTGGTGGAATTTGACTAGGTGCGTGTTGGTAGAGTGGGGCTGAGGTTCTCTTGCCCCTGTGGATGTTTAAGAAGTCACAGGTCCTGCGAAGACCTGCGGTCCCCTCAGTCAACTCTGTTTCGGAGACATAATGACTTGGATTACTGACAAGTCAAGACATTTTCAAGCCCTTGGAAAATCAGTTACACACAAACACGGAATGAAAGTCGAAAGAGAGTACGTCATCTTTTTGAGAATTTTATTCACTTCAAAACAAATTAAGCACACCTATTTCCAACGGCATTCCAGAGCCCAGTTTTCCAGGCTGAGGAAACACCCCAAGAACGCTATGCGCAGAACGCTTCACAGCGTCCAAAACACTGCTGTCAGGGCGGGGCACAGCTGAAGGCCTGCATCTCTCAGGGTTCCCTAACTGTTCCCTGATTCAGCCATCTAGAGAGCAAACACACAGTCATTCCCCAGTTTCCTACTGACATCACAGCGGAAGTCTGACTCCCGCGCGTCGCCGTCACCCAGTTTCTGAGGCAACGAATCACTGGCACAGAAGCTTCTGGTGGCGGGTTTCCGGAGAGCCCTGCGAACTACAATGTCCCTCACCAGAATTCGATGAGGCAGAGTCTCTGCATGTGGTCCCTGCCTGGCCTGGGCTCCAACATCCACAGAAGCACCACAGCCGGGGAGCTTGGGAGTCACCACACACAGTCTGCTCTCTGCTCCGTGCTCCTCAGTCCCACAGACCCCTCCAAGTCACGGGAGCTGGGTGCAATGGAGCCCCGGCCACCTGTAGTCTCACTCCAGGTCAGAATCGCTGTCCTCTGAGGAGGAGGAAACCTGAAGGTCCTCATAGAGGACACTCAGCGGGACAGGAACACAGGGAGCCTCAGACTTCTCTGAGACGTGAGGGCTGTGAGAGAGGAAGTCTCCCGGCTCCTCAGGAGAGGGAAACGAGGGAGCTGTCAGGAGGCTGGAGCTCCACCATCCGTTTTCCAGTCTCCGGAAGAGCATTCTGAGAGGCTGGGCCCCATCGTGGCTGGCCGCTGGGTGATGGGACATGGTGCAGGCCTGGGCAGTAGGCAGGTAAGGTCTGCTGCGCGGAGGCTGCCGGTCGCTGCTGGGCACCTGGGCGGGTGTCCCCCTGCTCTTCTGGGGCGACGGACTTGGTCTGAGTTCGGTTGCAGCTGGCGGAGGTTGGAGAGTCTCCGGGGCCCCCAGCTCACCTCCCTGGATGGCATTTTCGGGCATCTGGAAGGGACCCGTTCTCGGTTTCTTGGGGAAGTTCAGGCAAGCCTGAGTCGGAGCCTGGGCAGGTCTCTTGGCTCCTGGCCTGAAACTGAGATTGGAGCCGAGGCCCAAGCTGTGTGTGTCGGCTGGTGGGCAGGGCTGTGAGGTCACCGCAGGACGTTTGTCTTGTGCCTGGGGGCTGATGACCCGGATCAGGCCGTGGGGCTTGGAGGCAGCCTGGGGAACTTCTCGGCGGCCACCCTGAGGCCTGCTGTGTGTCGGCTTCACCACGACGAGAGGCTCCGGGCCCTGCTGCCTGACTCCCGGCTGAGGGATGTCGGCCACAGCCCCTGTCTCTCGTTCCTTCGGTCGGAGACTTGACGAGGAGCTCGGACTGGCTTTTCTGAGGGGAGACAGCGAAGCCAAGACGGATACCGTGTCAGACATTTTGGTAGCTGAGCCATCAGTGAGGGCAGGGTCCACGCGTGGCCTCTTATTGGCTGTGTGCACCGGCATTGGCCTGCTTGCAACCTGAAAGAAAGGAGACCACACACGTTAGAGGTTCCTCGGCATGGAGCCAACATGGAAATCAACCACATCCAATGACGAGGTGCACACAGCAGGAAATTCTTAATACGGTATGGACAGGCGGTCCTTGGAAGTAGGGACAGATCCTCAACGTGAGTGCTGATCGGGACAAGACCCATGAAAAATGCACTCTCGAGCTATGGTCTAAGAATACCATTTTTCTGAAGACTGTGTCTTGGGCATTCACTGGATCAAAGCGCCTCCACTCAGCCTTCCGTGAAGTGGGACGGACTAATGCCCTTCTGAAGGCAGGTTGGTGGCTCAAGGGTTCCCAGGACGTCTTTTCTGAAAACATGCATGTTCCTGGGGTGAGCCTCCTCCATGTTTGGGGCCCCTGAGGGACTAATTTCCTCAGGCCACTAGGAAGATGTTGTTGGCAGGCTTGCCATCATTGCACGGAGAGAAAGCAACAGCAAATACGGCACC